>NC_083637.1:22338506-22638506 GCF_963576545.1 Limanda limanda | reverse complement strand
GAGCTGTTAACAACGTTGATACTCCACCGATTGTTCATTTCGCTGCAGTATCTGCCCCGAACTTTTATTTAGTAAACTTATCACATTACCATCAGCTTGAGATGTACTTGTCTTTTTTTTTTTTTTTTTTTTTTTTGAACAATGTTTTTTTTATTAATTTCCAATAAGAACCTACAAAACACATTGACACATCCCACATAAGTTGCACAATGAAATGCAGGTGAACTTCACTGCATACACATACATACAAAAAATAAAATAAATAAATAAAGATAAACACGCACACAAACATACATACCACGTAAAATAATAACAATAATAAATAAAATAAAATAAAAAATGGGTACTTGTCTTTTTATTTGGATCTGCACCAAATTGTACACAGTCATCAATATCAGTCCCCTAAACATCTCAGACTGTTAATGATCCGGGGGAAAAAAATCCTAAATCTGGCCCTTGGTTCAGAACCAGACCAATATTTAATAGTAGTTTTTGTTAATCAACAAAAACATGCAGACAAAAACTACTGCTTGAGAGAAGTAAAATTGGAAATAGCAGCAGGACACTCCAACAAACATCTGCCTCTGCAGCCTCACAGATCCACCGGCACGTCGGCAGACTCCTGATCGCTTGAGCTGATTTGTTTCTGTTTATTTCTCTCTGCTAGGAGTCCTTTCAGACGTTACCTAGATTTTGCTTCCCATATGACATACAGAGGTGAGTATAAACTGGATGGTTTGCAGCTCACTCCAGCTTCTAGACTGTTTTGGTTTTCCATGTGTCCAACACTCTTCATCTGCTCAGAGTGAGGGCTGGGGTTGCCGTGCAGCACTTCACCTTTGTTCTCACCGACCTTGAGGGATGCCAACGCTTCGGCTTCTGCCGTCTCGCCAACAGCATGCAGACCTGCCTTTGCATACTCAGGTACGTGCGTGTGTGCATGTGTCTGAAGGTTCAACCATGACTCTAGCACCTCAATTAAACCCATTTTTCTTCCATTCAAATCCAGTTACCTTCCCTGGTTTGAAGTGTTTTACAAACTTCTCAACAGCTTGGCTGATTACCTGACAAAGGGACAAGTGAGTTTCCACAGCTTGTGTCTAATGTTTCTGCTTCTGCATTATTCTTTCATATGGCATCATTAACGTCACGGACATTGTCTTCTCAACAGACCAATGAGATGAAGGCGCTGCTGGCTGCTCTCTACCAGCAGCCCCTACCACTGGCAGCTGGATCTGTCACTCTGCAAATGGTAAATCTCTAATTAGCCAATAACAACCAGGGGTCAATTCTCACAACTTTACGGCTGTTTTCTGTCGGTGGTTAGCGTGTTGTGTTTTTTTCTGAGGGAGAGCAGCTATTGGTCAGCACAGGGGTGTCCCATCCTGTCGGACACCCGGAGGGTCAAGAGGGGGTGAGTCCTGCTGGAGTTCACGTGGTCTGGAACATTTGCTAAGCAGAGACAAACTAACTCCTGCTGGACAACTTCAGCTGTCTGTGCTTGTTGACTAAACCTGATGTGTGCCGACTAAAACCGTGTCTCTCAGCCCTTGAATCAATCAAACTCAACACCATTAACATCTTAAATTTTGTCTGTATGTATTCATAACCCGTGACTTTACTGACCTCATCCCCAAAATCCTTTGTCTTACGAGTTATGCCTCAAAGGTACAGCTGAGTGTATTTTTGCATTTCATTCCAAAATGGAAAATCCTCCTCTTGAAAGATTCAAAGCCTAAAACAATTCCCTGGTGCAAAATGTAGACAATATTATTCAAGTTGTAACCCATTTTTCAGATTTGATTCCTAATTGATTTTGCAATACCCCATGGTTGGCATGGTAGCAGCAAATAAATGTATTACTATTGATTCAAGAACTGTTGTTTGCATTAGTGGGATCTTAAAGCAACACTATGCAAAAATGTTTAACCTTAAAATAGCAGCTTCTGAATTAGATTGATTGTTCACTGACTTGGAATTGTGAGAATGGAGCCACTTTCATTCCCACTCTTCACCCTCAAAGTCTGTTCTTGCTCTGTGCAGCTTTGGTGAGTGGATACGATCTCCGATTAGAATTGTTTAACCGACTGATTTTCCCTAATTTATATTGTCAGAATAACATCCAGGAAGTCCACGAGTGAAGCCAAACTGTAGATCAGTTAAAAAGGCGTCGAAGGAGTAATTTAGACCAGCATTTATCTGCCATGTTCCTCGAGTAAACTTTTTAAATAAAAATAATTCTTTAAAACGTTTGGTGTATTTGTGTAAGCAACAGCTCCTCTGATTCAGGAAGCCAGGGATCATGAGAAATTCTCCGTATAGTTGTGTTTCAGTTCAGTAAGTGGGTTTACCCTCTCAGAGTCACTATACACAATCAGAGCTCCAGTCAAGAGATTGATGGGCTTTGTTTTTTCTTCTCCATTCAAACCACTTAATCACTAGAAATGGAGCCCAACACAATTCATCACAACGTCTGGCAGCAGAGGGCGCTGCTGCTCATTGAAAGTCACAAAGAGTTGCTTTAATTCAGTGTTGTTTGAAAGTGAAGACAAAGTTTAATCCAGCACAGGAATGGATGAGTAATTCAGTTATGATGAAAGCCTGTGTAAACACAATGAAGGACAATAACAGGCGTTGGATTTGCTGAAGGTCTTACAGAAGGTTGTGTAACATAAAAACATCACAGCTTTTACACAACAAAAGTGGATTCCAAAGTCTGATCCTGTAACCTTTGATGCTCACTCAGTCTGAATGATGCTGAAAATACTAATCGAGCAAAAAAATATGTTTTCATTTGAGTCACACAGGTTTATTAACATTTGTCTGTTTCACTCATTTTGACCAGGTTCCATACTTTATTGCTCCAGACCCCAGGAGTCTCCCTTCCATCCCTGAAAATGTGAGTTTGTCAGATTCAAAAAAATCCTTCGTAAAGCAATCCTAAAGGGTTTTGTGCAAAATACTTTACTGCCCATTTTAACTGGTGTGTGTGCGTGTGTTTATCAGAGGAACTTAACAGAGCTGATTGTGGCAGTAGATGTGGGCAACCTGCTCCAGCTCTACGCCAGCATGCTGTTTGAGAGACGCATTCTGATCTTTGCCAGCAAACTCAGCACTGTAAGAATCACATTAGTCATTCTACTATTTTTATCATATTGTGTTTGCCTCTGTGTTCACTCTCTGGAACTGACTACCCTTTTTTTGAAACTATACTTGACATAATATCTAATCGTAACTGTTCACCCTTCAGCAGATTACTAACCCCCAGTGAAGACAGAAACCACCCCAAGCTTCTGATGAATGCTGAAACATTGCAATAGAATGGCATATAGAGTACATACCTCCACCAAGGCCTAACAGTCCTCTTAAATTCAATTCAAATTCAATTCATGAAGTAATAGATCTCAGTCCACTTATAACGAAACTGCAGTCATCATTTTAGGACACATGTCATTTTGGAGAGGAAAAAGCAGAAATAACAAGCTTGTCGCCTGCAGTGAAACTGGGAAAGCGTCTTTTTAAGTTATGCTTTAGTATAAGTTTCACATATAACAAAATATTTCATCTTTTGGCTTTTCAGCACCACACCATCATAAATATCAAGACTTTGAACAGATTGGCCAAGAAAGAGTGTCTATTCCGAAAAAAGAACCATGCAGACTTGGAGGAAGTGGCCTCTTTTGTGGAGAAAGAGAAGTTTGATAGTGGTCGACTGCAGAGTTGCAGTTTGTTACATGTGAATTATACTCAAAGGGGTTTCATAGTTTCTATTGAAACTGGGAGCCAAAATGAGCGAAACTCCATCAAGCACTGGTTATTTCTTTATTTGGGAATTTATTACTTTTTTGTCATGCAATTATTGATTTATTATCTTAATAGTGAGACTTAAATCTTGATACCTCCGTTTTTTTTCTTCTGAAAATGAAATATGGCCCTAATACTCATCATACAAACAAACCATCAAACAGACGAATGGACATAAACTCTGTCATTGTGCTGCCTTGAAATCCTGTGGGCTGTTGTCGTCTAAACCTGCTTTCCATTTTGTCTTTGTAGCTGACGTCTTGTGTGCACGCATTCAGCACTTTGTTATACCCCATGTACTGGCAACACATCTTCATACCTATCCTGCCACCTCACCTACTGGACTACTGCTGGTAAGAATCTGTCCATCCCGTCAGCCTCCTGTTCCCTGACCTTGGATTAATACAAGTTTTTCATTTGGTTACAGTGCACCTATGCCTTACCTAATAGGGGTCCACACCAGTCTAGCTGAGGTAAACTGATTAAAACTGCTTCAGTCAAATACCAAACCTTTCAAATCTACCAGCAGGTTTGTGATGTAAATGATTAAAAGACTTGTCTGTGTGTGTCTGACAGAAGGTGAGGAGTCGAGGGTTGGAAGAAGTTGTCATTCTAAATGTGGACACAAACTCTCTAGAGACGCCCTTTGACGACCTTAAAAGGATACCTTCAGAAGTGGTAATACATTCTCTGTGTGCAGGATTGTTTGCTTTTTTAGTGATTCTGTATGGGTCTCTCATTCGTTTTGTTTGTATCATAAGGGAAATTTGACTGGAAAGTTATTTAAAAGCTATTTTTAGATGATGGTCTGTAGCACAGAACCAGGTGATGAGTGTTAACCACAGGAACTGAACTTGAAAGTAAAGGTCTATATCTTAGACAGGCCTATGCATTTTCTCCATATGTGAAGAGCCAAGGTGAGGTCAATAAAACCAGTAAAGAAACTGTAGTTATTTTGGATATAATAAAACATTGCAGCAGCTGTAGGTTTTGGTGTTCGGTAATATGCCCTAAAACATTCTACCAAAAGCCAATAGCAAAATCCCCGGGGCACTTTCATTTTGGGACGTGTAAACCTGGCTCTGGTGACAATACAAGAGTATAAGAGTGACTGAAATGATCCCTTGGCCCTTGGGAAAGTTCCTGGGATGGAAGAACAGACAAAAGACAAAAGACTAAACGTTTGCTCCCTCTTTCACCCTACACACTCCCTCCTCATCTTCACTTGATGGAAAGTTGCTGTTTTGACCGTGATTAGTTAACAACTGTGGCACTGTAGGTTCATCCAAGATTAATGTCAGAGCTGTGTCGGTGAAACTGTTTCCAGATGTCTGGGCTGAAGCTGTGTTTGAAGCGTCAGGCCGTGTCTCCAGGCTGTGGAGTCTCTCTGGCCTTCCTGAGAGCTCAGGCTCTGCTGTTCGGAGGCTACAGGGACGCACTGCAGACTCACGAGGTCAGTCACTCACTCACTGGGTAATTAAGAGATGGCACTTTAAAGGAGTCATATTCTGCTTTTCTCAGGTTTTCTCTCCTGAAGTCTGTCAAATAGGTTTCTTGTGTATGTGATGGGTCTGGAAAGTTACTGTACTGGCCAATCAGTGCAGACTTGATTTTATCAGGATTTATCCACATTCATCCATTTTCATTTGAAAGCACTCCAACTCTGCTACAGACACACATGGTGTCCATACTACTCCGGAGCTTTAGAGCCACTGAAACAGAGATGTTTGGAAACACTGTTGGCCCTGTTTTAGTTTGAACGCTCCGGTGTAGTCTGGATGAAAATGATGACGTAGACACTCAGAACCACTTGCTGATTGGGTCTTGTTGTTGGTCATGACGTTGACTTCACTTATTCGTCATTCTCAGCTGAGTAGGTACATTTACAACTCTGCTTTATCAGGTCAGAACAGAAGTCCTGTGTTTGTCTATTTGGACTCTTTATCTCTCTCTCTGTTCTTCTTTGCAGGAAGGTGAAATACGTTTCAGTGAGAAGATGTTTCTAGATCACAAATCTCAAAGTATGAGGCAGTTTCTACAGAGTGCTGTTCACCTTCAGCTCTTCAAAGAGGTAAACCCTGTGCTGCCCTCTGCTGGAGAAATACGGTTAAACAGTGAAGAGAGCATCGTAGGGCAGAGAACAGAAGTGAAAGGTTGAAGCTGGTTATACCTAATGTCTCAGACATCCTTTGATTTTAGATTATTAATATAATGGAATTTTTCACCTAATTTGTTTGGTTATATTACATCAGACTTGGTACTTCCACGTGGTTAAAGCCACATAATTGACTCTAAAATACAGTTTGTTGAAATGATCCTGTTCGTGAACAATAAATAATATTTGTCTTGTTTTAGTTCATAGATGGCCGCCTGGATATTCTCAACAAGGGAGAGGAACCAGATGACCTCTTCGAGGAAGAGATCCTAAAGTGTGAAGCAACAGCTGGTGTGTGTCTGAATGTTAGTTTGTCTCAAATGTTCTATTACTCACTTATCACTTATCCTCTGTATATCTGTTGATCTGCAGGAACAAGCAAATCGTATCAGCAGTTAGTTGGTAATTTAAAGGTAAGTTATTTTTATCTTTAGTGATACACTTTTGTATTTGGGGATTTTGTTTTCCCAACTTGATCAAAAGTGCAACACTGCTGCGTTTGCATTCTTGACAGAAAGGAGGAGGAGCGCTAATCCTCAACATGAAGTCCAAAGCTCACATGAGGGTGAGTAGAGGTGTTTGTGTTGGGAGGGGTGCAGCAGGTGAATGTTGTGTGCAGCGCCAACACAATTCTCCTCATCATCTGTTTTATTCCCTCCCAGGCCAAAGGTCTCGCCAAGTCTGGTCTGAAAAACCTGCTGCTGCACAAGGTGGGCTCGTGTTTATGTGGGCATGCGCCTTGTTTTGTGCAAATTCTGCCAAAGTTGGCCTTGTCACTTCTTCCCTCCTTCCTGTTTGTGTGTGTGCATTGCAGGCCCACAATGAAGACCACACCCTGCAGAGAGGAGGATCAGTGGCACATCGCCGTGGCCAATCTGATTGCCTGCAGGATCGCCTGCCGATCACACAGCACTTTGGGAAGGTGTGACCTCTTTCAAAACAACCACACGTCCATTTGCACACATCAGCCTCATTCATTTTAAGCTTCTTATTAAATTGGAGATCCCGTCCACATATATTAACGACCCCATCATGCCTGTTCCACTGTCTCCCACTGCTCGTGTTGCCCTGTTTCTTTTGCTTCATTGTGATCCACCCCAACATTTGTCATGTTGTTTGTGGGGATGTTGCTTTGTGTCTATGTCGCCTCTTATCAGCCACGTCCCCGTCGGCCCTTGCACAAATTCAGGTCCCCCAGAGACCAGGACAACATGAAGGACACAGGAGATACATGGGATGGGTGAGCAGGGTCGCAAAGGAACAAAGTATAGTGACATAAATACTGTACTTTTATGCAGTTTTGCGGCATGTACTTTACTGGAGTGTTTCGATTTTTTGCTGGTTTAGTCCAATTAATTTCAGAGGGACTTATTATGTGTTTTACCTTTATTTATTTGTCTCACAGCTGTAGTTTCAAACTATTCTTTAAAAGTAAGAGCTTGCACGTATTTTAACAGATTAAGCCGTCCAGAATCCAAATAAACCAACAAACTGGATGAAACGTATTCAGGAAAAAGAAAAGAAGCGCTCATTGCTCAATGTGGTTTTTTTCAATTTTTATTGAACGAGCAAACACATTTTTCTGTGCTGCTGAACATTAACTAAAAGCTGGCAAAAGAATAAGTTAATACTGAGAATAAACCAGACAATCAATAGAAATTCTAAGAAGCTCCTATTCGACCCAACAGTAAAACTGGCTCCATATAAAGGTAACTAGGATGTACTAGACTGTCAATGGGTTATTGAATACATTTACATATGTATTATATTATATTATTTTAAATTATATTTGGATGTACTTAAAGAAAGTGAGTTTCATCCTTTGTTCTGTTCTTAGAGCTGTGTCGGAGCCGGTGGTTGAGCCTGACTCTGAGCTCCAGAAGGATGAAGATGAGGGGGAAGATACGCTGCTGTGTGACCCGGAGGAGATGGATCTGCTCGGGGAGATTTTTGACACCCTCAGCTCCCGCAGTTACAATGACCGTGGCGTGCTGTACGGCACCCGGAGCCTGGATCTGTTCGGGCCAGACACTCATGATTATATCACAAAGGTAAGAAGAGGAGGAACTCATACACACACACACAAACAGACACACACATAAATACTATAGTCTAACAGGGGCTGTTGCTGTGATTCCAGTTTGGTCGAGTCAACCCCAGCCAGGAGAGCTTGTGCCTGTCCATCAGCGGCAGTGGCAGCCTGCACAGCTGGAATCTGGAAACCACAGAAGAGTTGTCAGATGTGACGGGGGACTCTGATTGGCCGTACCTAGACATTAGGGTACCAGAGGACGAGGAGTCAGAGAGACTTCTGACGGGATGTGAAAAAGAGGAAAAAAATAGAGGACAGAGGGAGGATGGAGAGAAGCAGGAAGAGGTAGAGGTAGTGATAAATGGGAACCCAGGAGGAGAAACAGAAAACACAAATACATTTAAGGAAGTGGAGTTTGAGGAGAAGAGAAAGAAAGAAGGTGAGGAAATGAGAGAGAGCCAAGGAGAGGAACCAGTGAAAGACAAGCGAGAGGATGAAGGGTTAACAGAAAAGAGGGAGGATGAGAGAAATCAGAGTGACGGGGTAACTGAAGGACACAGAGAAACAGATCAAATACAAAAAGGTGTAGCAACAGAAGAGATAAATGAGAGCCAGGACGACAAAGAAAAAGAGGTAAAAAGATCTTTAAACACACTTATAAAACTGAATCCCCATGATCACAACACGGTAGAGGAGCAGCAAGTACAGCAGGAGAGAGCCAATCCAGAGAACACAGCTTCTCCAGGGCCTCAACCTCCAGCAGGCCAGGAAAAAAGTTGTGAAGAGGCAGTGAATAAATCAGAGCGAGAGTTCAGACAAATCCCCTCTACGCCGAGAGTGCTGTCTGCTGTAGAACGCTTCCAGTGTCATGGATCCAGCCAGAGCATTCAGGTGAGGTCCAGCACCAAGGGCTCGGCTGAACCTGGGAAACCGGTCAACGTGTTGTGGAGCAAGGAGAACACACAAACCCACCATGTCCTGCCACGTCACTCCGGTACATCAGAGGAGAACGACTGCCCGGAGGTGCATAAGGAGGAAGACTCCCCTCTCATCAAAGTGTCTGAACTTAAGAAGAGATTTGAAGCTTAAAGGACGATGCTGTTTTGTTGTTGGTGTTGACAAGTCACTAGGTTTCCCTGGTTGTTGCTATTGAAGATGTCATTCAGAATTCAGAATATATTAACTATATATTTTTTCTGGACTCATGAGGTCAAAATTTGAAGAAATTCCCTAAAGGCAGACTTGAGATATCATGTTCATGTTTTGTGAGGCCAGTCCCCTTTGACCTTAAGGGTCTTTCAAAAACCATACACTCCAAGAACAGTCAAGCACTTCTTTAGCTAAAACAAAACCAGAGTAAAGAGTTAATTTATTGACGTCAACTTTCAGCTGCAGTTTGATTATGTGATCGAGTCAAAATAAACTACAGCACCGTGTGGCTCAGGTCGACAAAGTCATTCTTCAGGACACAAACTTTTGTCAAGCGATAAATAGTGAGAATATTTTTTGGTTAATTTGAATCTTGTTTACCTTGACGGACTGGAAGCACGGCTGAAAACAAGAACTAAATGAATGTGTTAACAGTGAGGACCCTGATTGGTTTACGGATCAGCTATTATGAGGGATTATTTGTCAGATTCACGAGTATGTGAGTATTCTACAACCACGTGTGTGTGTGAGAAAGTCTCTATGAGCTCATGCCCAGAGAAAACGGACAAATGCTGAGGATAATTTCCGCATGTTTGGTAACTTGTACAGAATAAAGTTTACATTTTGAACAATCGAGCCTCCCCCGGCCTTCAATGCTCCAAGTTAATGAAGAGAAAGAGCTGCAGCACTGGGTGTGCACATTGTTGGTTTTTTTACAAAACACTGTGAACATTGATTTTGAAGTTTTTAATATGAAATTGAGCTCCAAAGAGTTGACTTAAAAGTGCATCACAGTCATTGTTGTTTATTCAATATCATTAATCTAGAAAAGTTTTATACATATAAATATAGACTTACAGTGTTCCTGTACAAATACAAAATAAACTCAAGCTCATATCCCTCATGTGGTAGAACACAGGGAGTACCTTGTTAAGAAAAAGGGAATATTAACTCATGACATATTCCCTCTTCTAACGCAGTGAAACAGGCCCTGGAGTGGACAGTCCATTCAGTCTGTGTGTCCTCTCCGGGGATGAAAAGGTGCAGCACAAAGTGTTCTGTGAAGATTCATGGTGCAGAATACAAACGTAGATAATAGATTAGCAACAGCGCTTCATTAGAAAGCAGCAGGAATTGATCCACGGGTTTACACAGTGACAGAGGAAAGACGGCGTGCAAGGCCGCGTCCATCATATGAGTCGTTCCTCTTTGGGCAGCGGCAGCGGCAGGCCGGGCTTCTCAGATCCCTCCGCCCCCGTCTGTTTCCTCTCCTCCGCACTGGGCCTGTATGTTCCCTCCATCCTCCGCTTCTTCCTGATGACACACAGCAGCAGCAGCAGCGTCAAGCTGAGCAGGGAGAGCGCGGCAGAGACAAACGCCGACACAGCAGGGGGCATCAACACCTGCGTCGCCATAGTGATGGAGAGCTGGGGAGGGAAGCGCACACAGTTCAGGATGTCAGAGGGTTCCGTTTTCAATCAGGGTTTTCATCTGCATTTGTGCATAAGTTAGCAGCATAACATAAAATCTTTTTTTTCGCTTTCTTTGATATTGTGAGTTGAGGCATTTTTCAACATTGTTGTTGTCCGTATGAATGTAAAAGACGAAAATATCCTTTTAATGTCACAGCATGAGAATGTATGACACACACACACACGTCTAATTAACACACATTGTTCTTGATAATCAATTAATCATTTAGTCTGAGAATATATGAAAATAGAAAAACAAAAAGGGGCAAGTGACAACATCAAAAGTTTATAGTTTGTTCATACAATTATTTCAACAGCCAATCATCAATATTGCTGAATATTATGGAAATAATCCAATGACATGTTTTTTTTTATCTTTGGGTAAATAGTGAGTCATCTTTCTGCATTTAACATAAAAAAAAAGACTTCAGTTGAGAAAATAGGAAAAATTGCATCGACCAATTCAAATGCATACATTATTACGCCCTCAGGCATGCAATCACTAAAGACTGGGTGTGTGAGCGGGTCTATAAACTGGTCCTGGGATAGGTACACACCGAAACCACCGACTATCACCTGGTGAAAACCCATAGAGACAAACGGACAAAACAATCACCTCACCATAAATGTCCTGACACTGACGAGTAGTTCCTTCTTCCGTGTGAGGACAATGCGTTTACCTCCAATAACTCTCACACTACACGTTCATTTCCTCTCTAATCCTGGAACAAAACAAAAGCCACCGCACGTCTGTGTCGCCTCCACAACGCGGACGCATACCTGCGCACGGCGGAATGCGGCAGGTCCTGCTGCACCTGTCTGACCACTTCCTCCTCCTCCTCCGCCCAGCTGCTGCCCTGAGCAGACAGGTGGAGGAGGGACGGAGCTGCTGCCCTGAGCAGACAGGTGGAGGAGGAACAGAGCTGCTGCCGCCTTCCCGACGCTCACACACACTTGTCAAGCTGTGATCGTGGACTACGTGTTTTATTTGTTTATCTTTTCCTGCGGGGAAATGTCTGATGAAGTCGCGGTTACCTGCCAGGTGCCCGGCAGAGTCGACCCTTTGATTCAAAGGCGAGATGCTTCCGGTTGACCGATGAACCTCATGCTCCAGCGGGCATGAGGTCGCCCTGTCGCGGCAGGGCTGAAACTATTTGCCCCTCACCTGCCCTCCTCCACCTGCCTGTGCGCTGGCAAATGAGCCAAGTCACATGTCCTGCCTGCGCCAATCAGAAACTGGTGAATATCTACGTGGGCCGAGAGAGCTCAACGCACTGCAAATTGAAAAAAGAACACGTGCAAATACAAAAAACATCATCAGTCACAACACAGTGATGAACCTGGCTGAGGTTCCATCACCACTGAAGAGTAGCAGACCTAACGTCACAAAGAATGGAACTGCAGCCACGTTCATCACCCTGGAAACATTTCTGGTGTCCTTATTCGCTATTTGCAACGTCGTTTTCTTAATTTGAACATGTTTTTTCTCTATTTGCATGAGTTTTCTTCATTTGCAGTGCATTGAGCTCTGTCGACCACCGTACTTATCTCTTCCTCTCCCTTATATTCTTTTTGCCATGACTTACTAGTATTTTCTTGTCTTTATTTTTGTGTTAATTCACAGAGCTTACTGCAGAGAATTTGTAGCTTGGAGAATGCTAATAAATTCCATCAATCAGACATCATGGAGGCTTGGGTTAAATGATTAGAGAGAAGAGGCCTTGTGCTGAGTTGAGTTTGTCAGCTGAGCTGTCTGCTCTGTGGTGTGATTGATACTAATCAAATTACACATTTCAATTCATAAGAGGTACATAGATGATTATGATAATCATGATAGAAATAAAAGATAATTATAATTTGGCAGCCCAAGTAAATTCAGGCATATTCCTTCTGTAAAAAGTGTTTCTATAGCCGAGACTCAAAAGAAGTAAGCTTCTCATTCCAGAGCTTTGGGGACTTGAGGGCAAACACTCTGTCCACCCTGGTGTTCAGCCTGGATTCAGGAAGAGACTGAAGACCCTTACCCACAAATCGCAGGCTGCGCAGAGGTAAATAGGGAATTAAAAGATTTAGCCCGGGGCCAGGTTCATGAAAAGCCTAAAAAAATAATTTATACATTTTAGAATCAATGTAAAAGAAAACTGGGAGCCAACAGGTGTGATCTGATCATATCTCTTAGTTCTATTTAAAAGTCTGGCTGCTGAGCTTTACTTGAATTTTAGAAACTACAGTCGTTTCAGGATTTTCATCAAAGCACAAGGTAATAAAAGCATGTATGATTGTTTCTGCTACTCTTATTTTTGGATCAAATTGTTGGCAATATTACCTACATGGTAAAAACACGATTGGATAACTTATGTAATAGTTAACTTATAGTCAAACAATATGCAGTTTTAACAGTTTTGAGATGTTGTGAGATGTGGTCAATAGATTGCATTATTTCTTCAGTGATCTGTTGTCGCCCAATCCTGTTCGATCCTGTTTGATCAAAAACTGTAAAGGGGCCCATATTGGGAAAATTCCACTTTTGTAGTGCTTCTTCACCAGGGGTGTTTCTAGGATTGAAAGAAAGGGGGGGCTTAGCCCCTGAGAATGCTGAATGTTTGCTCGTGCAGCGCGCGCCAATTTTTTTGGGCTCATTTGGGGCTGCGGATATCCATTGTTTCAGACAGTTCATAGATTGGTTCAATCAGAAAGAGTGTGATTTTTCTCTGTATCTTTGCTTGCATTCATTCAGTATAAGATAACAGAAGAGACAGAATTTCAGGGTCATTGTGAAATTTGACAACACAAATATGAACTTTTCTCAAATAGAGAGAAATAATTTCCCTGCTTGTAAAAGAAAGACGGATTTACTAGTTTTCATATCTGCGTCACTCCCAAATCCTAATTCTTAAAGGGACCACACACGATGGATGGAGAATCGACCTGCCAGTGTCAACTTCTGAGTTGTTTATTTGTTGTATTATGAGGGAATAAGATACACAATACACAAAAATACATTCAAATTATTTCAAAAATAGCATCCAATGCACAGGCGATTTTAAAAATGTAATCATGTTTCCATGGCCATAGTCATACCATTGAGAAAACATGATGAGTGTTCAGTGCATTCCATTCCCGTTCTGAGGAAGTGAGGTCATCGGGACGTTGACAGGGACGGGGGTGGTTTGGAAGCAAAGGTTAATGAGCTTAGTGTTAACATGGCTCATTACAATATTGCCTTTCATTTGCCTCAAGTAAACCTAAATTTAAGCAGGTAACAATCGTTAACAACTACAGATAGCCACATTCTGTAACTACCTGTACTTACAATTACACTCCGTGTATCATTTACTATGAGCTAAACTCCTTGGCTGTAATCCTGCTGTCTTGATGAGAGACGTTACTTGGCAGAGTGAGAAAGCCAGCCCGGTCCTAGTGCCCGGTCTTTTACTGTTAAGTATGATGAGAGGCTATTGGATTGTAATTTGAGGGGGGAGAAAACATACAAACCAGAAACACACTCACATATGTAGCATGTTAGAGTTATAAATAACTTGTCCATGTGTAAAACAATAGTTTTACACATAAAAAAAAAAATCCCAATAATTATTTGGCCAACGACGCCCCTGTTCTACACGTTAATTTGGGTATCTGGCATGCCTACCGTCCCAAAAACTCTGGAAAAAAACAACTCTCGCAATTTGTTGTGGTTCCTCTATGTCAGAAACGATATGCTAGAGTGCATTGAATGGGATTACGAGCGAAAAATACGTAATAGTCACACCATGCCCATGTAGGGAGTCTCGCTACATGGCCTTGGACCACACCCCACCATCATCTCACTGGCTCCGGGGAGAGAGAGAGAGCCCGGCTCCCCGGCTAACACTAGTTACCCGTCAGACATCTAAGTGGCCGCATAAACATGCCGATCGTCGAGTTGGAAATCCCCGGGACACCTCTAAACGTTGACTCAACAGTGTGGAAGGATGCTGCTGCTGCGCTGGGGAGCTGGCAGGCTTGGGCCACCTGACTCTGGTTCAAAACGATATGGTTGCAAGATTGTATCTTCGTCTCCAGTAGCCATATTTCTACAGAGGTAATGGATAGCTAAAAATCTGGGCGCTTGTATCTCGTGAAGGAGGGAAGAGGGTAGGGGGGGGGGGGGGGGGGGGGCACTCAACACAGGTCAATCTGAGGAGGGCTGTTTTAGACAGGGTAAAAGGGTTGCTGTTTTAAATGATCCATGTGGTATTCTGACCAAAGTATGTTACAGACATTTCATCAAGACCCCAAGGAACCATATCAACTGTGGTGAAATAAGCATACGATGGGTCCTTTAAAATAATGTTAATGGTATTTAGATGTATGTGAAGGGCTTTCTAGGCTACGCCCCTTTACTTCATGGAGCTTTGTGGCACTGGGAGTTAGACAGGAGCTGTTTCTAGACAGGAAATCTGGTAAATTAGTTACAGACATTTTCAGGAGTTTGGCACACAAAGAACGCAGCAGGAGATCTGGGTCAGACAGGTAGTCTTTTAATGTATTTAACCAGATGACGAACATTTACCAAGTCCTCTGAGCGCCTGAACATAAACATTCAAAAGATAATAATTCAGTATCCACATAATTGGAACCTGATTGTATAATTTTAAAACAATGGGATATAGCTTTTAGTGAATCCATTCATCAAAATACATTTTCAAGGCCTAATTGAATTCATTGAGCCATGGAGTTATGTGAAATCCATTTTTTTAATAAAGAATTATATAAACTAATACAAAATATGACCATAATCCTTTTGTAACAGAGCGCAATAGGAAACATTTCCAGATAACGACATTCCAAAAAAAGCCTTTAACTTTAACCAGCAATTACACAACACTGTGCTCACCCCACTGGAGGTTTGTGAGTATGTGTTTGCCTGTGTGTGAATTGTGACTGTGTCTGTGTTCTGAATCAGCAATCTCAGAAGAACTATATATGACTGGAAGTTTCTAATCAAAACATTTTTTTTAATGTCTCATTTAAAAAACTGTCCATGGCTAAAGCAGAATAGCTTCTGCGATTAAGTGTTTATTTGTGAGTATGTTTTGCATCAGTCGGTTCTGTTGACCAGTATTGATTCTCTTATGTTTATCTTTTTCTTCACAAAGGTGATAACCTTTATCGGAACTGAACAATTTCTCAACTGCTGCTGGGAAATTGTGTAGTTGTGTTTGTGTTGACATTTGTTCAGAGAACTCTGGGAAGGGGCTGGTGAGTCGGTGTGGAGGTGAACTAAGTAGAGGAGGGAGGCGAGAATATAAAAAGGAGGGAGCGGCAGTGCAACAGTCGACATTGTCAGCAGAACAGAATCAGCGAGGAGGATGAGTAGGACTCCACTGTGGCTGCTGGCCTCGCTGGCCTTTGCCTCTGTCACCTCACTGGTTGATGGAGCTCCACTGTGAGTAGATCTGTCTTTGTTACGTCTGCCGGGGAGTTTTCATCCCTGTCCATTTGTTTTTCAGCAGGATAACGCAAATGCATGAGTGGATTTACAATTGTACATGGGCAACAAAATAACCCATTTACTTTTAGAGGGGTTCCATGCAGACACGGGGCAAATCCAGAACCCCCCCTATTTTTTTTTATAAGGAGATATATGACATTTTTTACTTATAGTAATAATAATAATAATATTGATAAATCTTATTTGTATAGCGCTTTTGAAGGAACTCGGATAAATACATAATATATTACATTGAAGGCAGTTCTGAAGAGGTGAGTTTTGAATAGCGGTTTGAAAGTGGACAGGTCGGTGCAGCCTGATAACTAAGGGGAGTTCCACAGGGAGGGGGCAGCTATTTAGGAGGTTCTGCCCCCCAAAGTCTAATGCTTGGTCCTCTGTGGTATGGAGAGGATTTCAGAAGTGAAGGAATTCAATTCTTACACTGTCCAATTTAGAGTTTCATAAGTCAAGGTTATGTTGTTTTTTAAATCATGTCAGTAAGGCTGGATTTTGTCCTGAGTTTGCACCGTGATGTGTTAGAAAGGACAAAGCAAACAAAGTCCAGAGACATGATGAAATGTTTAACTTGTAATGTAGATAAATGAAAGCTTTAGCACAGACTCTGAGCCAGTAGGTCGGTGCCTGAAAAGCAAACAACAAAACTAGAACAGCACTCAGTAGCGCGCACACTGCTGCCAAGGTCCAAAAGTTCATTAACAACATTACATTACATTTCATCACGTAGCATTTCAATGTTAAGGTAAAACACACGTGATGGGGCCTCAACTCTTTAACAAATTCAGTAAATTGCTTTTATCCAAAGCATTTACATAAGTGCATTCAACCATGAGGAACAAACCCATAACAGCAAGCCACGTAAGTACAATTAGCTTAAAAAAAAAGCCAAACTACAAAGTGCTACATATAAGTGCAACTAAACCTACTTTTTTTATTATATATATATGTAAACACCAGAGTTGAGGATTATTATTAGACATTATCTTCTTGACCAAGGTGTAGTCAGAAGAGTTGTGTCTTTAGCCTGCCTTTGTCCTGATGTCAATGGTGAGCTCGTTCCACCATTTAGGAGCCAGGACAGCAAACAGTCGTGATTTTGTTGGGTGTCTATCTCGCAGTGCAGGAGCAGCTAGCTGATTGTCCAGGATGTAGACTGGGCCCGATCCGTTCGCAGCATGGTACGCACATACTATTGGAGAGGCGGTGAACTAGTGGCAGAAACTTGGACTATGGGCAAGGTCTCTGGTTCGTCGCTGGTTCGACTCCACGGAGAAACAACAAAAAGACGAACCTGGATTGATCTGTCCAAAAATCCAAGAGGATTCTCCCTACCCTGTCTAGTGCCCCTGAGCAAGGCACCTTACTCCCCTAACATCTGCTCCCCGAGCGCTGTACACGGCTGCCCACTGCTCTGTGTGTCCTGCACCAGATGGGTTAAAAGCAGAGGTTTAATTTCCCCTTGCATGAGTGTCCCTGTGCATGTCTGTGCATGTGTGTGGGATAAATAAATGTATCTTAATCTTAATCTAGTGTCTTGAAACAGATACGATCATGCAGCACATTCATAGACATCAGCAGGGTGTGAGTTGTCAAAGAAATCAGAGCAGAGACTGTTATAAAACATTTTTATTCACTTAGCTGAATCATTGGACCTATAGTCTATGAAGCATCTTAGGATATTTCCTGCAGCTATTTTAATATTTATATAATCATTATAAATTAAAATATAACTAATTCAAAACGTTGGTATTTCAATGCATTTTCAGGAATTTATATGTATAGATATTTTAATCTACTCATTAAATAACATATATTTTTACTCGATCATACATGACATGCCAAATTTAAATCCTGCTTTCAGTGACAAGTGATAGCTCATCTTGGCCCGTGAGTAAACACATTTAAGTTGGCTTATTAACTTGAATATCTGATCGAACATAGTCAAATCCAATTAGTACAGCAAGCTGTCAAACAAAGCCGAAGTAGCTTTAATTTGCCTATTTGTCAGACTAAGAAAGGAGTCTGCTTCAATGCTGGACCTTTGTCCTCTTTTTATGTTTAGCAAATGTGTGAAGATTTCATGGGTTCTTTTCTGACCCAAACCACATCCCTCCACAAAATGGATTTTCGTGATTATTTGTCCAGTAGTTTAGCATAATCCTGCCTACAAACAAAAAATCAAACAACCACATACAGATGAAAACACAACCTCCTATAGGTAAAAAAAAGTGTCAGTTCATATGGATGTGGGTCACTGCTGCACGTGTGGCCTTCGTGTGACCTGGAAAAAATGGATATGAGCCTCAAATAGCCCACTTGTAAAATAGCAAAAGTGGCAGATCGCTCAATTGCCATGATTCCAGGCTGTTGGTGGGCTAGATTACACTGTGGCGGTGTCTGATACAAATTCTGCCCTGTATGAGCAGATGGAGCAAAGAGATGACAGTGTGTTTTTGCTCTGTAGGAAGGTGATGTCTGCCCCCAACTTGCTGCGCGTAGGAACGGTAGAAAATGTCTTTGTGGAGTGTCAAGACTGCACAGGAGGAAACATCAGGGTCGATATCAACGTGATGAACCATCCAACCAAGAACAAAAGGCTGGCAACCACATCTGTGACGCTTACCAGTGCAGGAGACTTCCAGGCATTGGGAAAAATAACGGTATGTGAACCACTGTTGCTGTGACCTGGCGTCATTTTCTAACATGAACTCCGAGAGAAATGCTCCTCGCACATGTTCGTCCTGCTCCTCGTTCACACACTCATTTCTCTACATGCTGCCATCAGATCCCTGCTGGAGACTTTAGCAAGGACCCCAACGTGAAGCAGTACGTCTACCTACAAGCTCAGTTCCCTGACCGCCTGCTGGAGAAAGTCGTCTTGGTGTCCTTTCAGTCTGGCTACATCTTCATCCAGACTGACAAGACCCTCTACACCCCAAACAGTAAAGGTCAGTTCAATACGACTTCAGCGCTGACAAACTCACCCATATCTCTGCAAGTAGGCCATCATTTCTTTCTTTTTTATGAATGACTGCACTGTAAGATAAACCTCTGTCTCTCTTCCTGTCAGTTCATTTCAGGATGTTTGCAGTGACGCCCGGCATGGAGCCGGTGGAGAGGGACGTGCAAACTCAAAGTGAAGCTTCCATTGCCATTGAGTTTGTGGTATTGCATTTTAACTTTGCATTTTCATTTCCTAGCTTTCACCATCATCTCAAACGAATTCTCAGATTTAAACATTTTTTAAAATACCTTCACTGGAACTTGTTCCTCAGAGTAAAAATGTCACGTTTCAAGGGATCACTCATTGTACAAGTAAAGAAGCATTGTTGAAATAGCCAAGTGTCCGTCATTGACCTGATAACACGGAGGGGTGTCGTTAAAAACTCTTGGTTGTTTGTATTGTTAGACTTCACTATAAGTGGCAGGGTTCAGTGTTAATGGTTGTCCAATAATTTTTATTTTTAGACTCCTGAAGGCATCGTTTTACCTCTTGATCCAGTCTCTCTGAAATCAGGGATCCACTCTGGAGATTACCAACTCGCTGAAATTGTCAGGTTAGTATTTGATTAAATTAAATTAAACTATTTTGGGCAGCCATCGGCTTATTAATCCTTATTAACAACTTGACAGCTTTAGTCTATTGGACTGAAAGAAATAACAGAACAGTGACAGACTTCATGATTTATTAGAGAGTCAACCTGAGTACTTTAAATGCAGTTTTTCTCATCTTCAGACATTTGAATTCAAATGTTTGCATGTGTGTGTGTGTGTGTGTTTGTGTGTGTGTATGCATGCAGCCCTGGACTTTGGAAAGTTGTGGCTAAGTTCCACAGCAACCCACAGGAGAGCTTTTCTGCAGAGTTCGAGGTCAAAGAATATGGTGAGTCCCTTTTACCTCAAGCATTATTTACTGTAAAACCTAAAAAGCATTCATTAATTTTTACTTCCACAATAAACTTACTTGATATAATACATTTTTCATTTTTTAGTGCTGCCCAGTTTTGAGGTGAAACTGACGCCTTCGAGCTCCTTCTTCTATGTCGACAGTCCGGATCTCACCATCAACATCAAAGCTACGTATGTGAAGGTTTTTGTTTTGTGGCTCTACAGAGAAGAGTTGTCATTAGTGGATTGATTGAATTAGAGGTTGTGTTGGAGCTTTTGCTGATTTAGTCTGTTGTCATTGCTCAGTGGTGGATCTAGGATTTTTCTAAAGCAGGGGCCATAAATGGCCCCAATTTACATGAGGAACCAATTAAATATCCAACATCAATGCATAACTCTTGATCCAGTAAGGTGCACATTTAAGCATTCCTTGTTTGTCTCGATAGTTTTAAGCAAAGCCACTTATCATTGAATATATTTTGAAAAGTGTTTCTTGTTCAACCGCATTGTGTTCTTCAAAAAAGCTTAAAAAATAAAAAGATTTCAACTGGGGCCAGTGGTGCCCGCTGGTCCTACCCCTGGATCCGCCATTGCTTTGATTTTGTTTTTTAATTTTTTAGTATACTTTTTATTATCATTTTCTTTTTATTTGTGTAAAAGAGTTTATCGATTGTCTCCTTATTTTTGTAAAGCGCATTGAGAGCATTGAAAAGCGCTATATAAATCTGATGTATTATTATTATTGTCACATTTTGATGATCCCAATTTGAACTGTCCAGTTTTTCTTCTTTGTGGGTTTAAACCTTTGCTTCTGGCTTTTAGTTATCTGTTTGGTGAAGAGGTGAGTGGCACAGCATACGTGGTATTTGGGGTTCAGTATGATGGTCGGAAGATAAGCTTCCCCAGCTCTCTTCAGAGAATATTGGTGAGCACATACTAAAATTCTGCCAATTTGCCAGTTGCATTGCATTTCATTGCATTGCAGATATTAAATATTCATGATGTTCAGAATGAAGCCTGACTGACCAGTACCTCCAACTGTTGGCTTACTGTTCTACTGTGCCACTATAGTGTGTTTAATTGTTTCTTATGTGTTATGTCACATTAGATCGAGAATGGTAATGGGATGGTCCAACTTAAGAGACAACACATCACACAGACCTTCCAGGATATCAATAAACTGGTGGGGAGTCCGATATTTGTAGCCGTCAGTGTGCTGACAGAGAGCGGTAAGAAAGACAAACTGTGAGTTTTTTTGCCATTTAAGCAAGTCTGATTCAGCAGCTCCAAGGACTTATTCAATGTCATTGAGAAATATCCACGCTATGAGCAAAAATATAAACTTCATTTAGGATATGTGCATAAGAAATGACCATTTTCATATATCAGTTTAGAATGTGAACAAATGTAATGAGGCTGTGGGTGGGTGTGCATTTGTGTTTCTGCACAGGTGGTGAGATGGTGGAGGCAGAGTTGAGAGGTATCCAGATTGTCACATCACCCTACACCATCCACTTCAAGAAAACTCCCAAATTTTTCAAACCGGGAATGACCTTCGATGTTGCGGTAAAGCCCTGACAGATTTTTAAAATTATATAAAATGAAAGTGACGTTCTGTATTTCGATGATGCAACATAAACAAATTATATTCCAGAGGGCACGCAGTAATTCATACATTTCCTTTCATGTTTATTTATTTGCTGGAGACAGTGCTCCTTATTCCACAGACAAAATACTGTAAAAAAGTTAGCTGTATTTGTACGTTGTTTCGTACCAGTTTTTACCAGGCATCCTAAAATAAAATAAAATTACCCATGTAATATAATTAAAAATATATATGGATAATATATATATGCAATTACAAATATTGTCTGAACTGACTGTACAAAAAAAATGAACAAAACACTAATCCAATTTCAATGTTTGGTTTTGCTTAAATTATTCATGTGTTTATTGGTAATATATCACAAGGTGTCTTTGGGTGTCTGTCAAGGCGCAGTGAAATACAATGTATAGTTATTAATATTGTATTATTATTATTATTTCTGCTGTTGTTGTTGTCTTGAGTTTGTATTTTAAAGGTTAGATAATTACTACTCAAATCAACAGGTTAACTATTCCAATCCAACATAGCACTCATACAACATAGTCCCACTGTCATCCAGCCCACATACTGTGTGGAATGATGGCACTTGGGCAGTCCGCTCCTGTTTGCCAGGTCCGAGTGGCCCTAATTAGTTTTGCGCTAACATTCACCATTGTTCTGTTCTGTCTATTATTGCACAGTACATACACTGCATACAAAATTATGTTATAGAGATTGTTTGCCATTAGTAAGATGTGATTAACTGTATGCTTTGATAATACAGGTGAGTATTTCTCATTGTTTGGCTGTTTGTTTCCTTGATGACAGATTGAAGTCACAAATCCAGATGGAACTCCAGCACAAGGTGTTGCAGTGGTGGTGAATCCAGGTGAGGTGCAGGGTATAACCGCAGAAAATGGCTATGCAAAGCTTACAGTCAACACAGTGGCCGGAGTTCCAAGACTAGAGATCAATGTAAGTGTCTGAAGTTTCTTGATTTTAATTTTTGCTAAATATATGACACAGTTCGTTAGGAAACAGGCGCCTATCACATGACCCGATTCCAGAAGAAAAACAGACGGCAGTAGCCTTGGCCTCCAGTGTAGAACGCATCATGGATAATCAATTACAAGTGTTGTTAAATTCTGCATTGTACAATGATACAACCGGTTACATGTGAAGGAAACCATTGATTCATTGAGCAATTCCTGTGTACACCGGCATGTGCATGCCTAGTGTATGTGGCCATGTAATTTGTGTGTTATTATAGATGGGATTTTTTTTTTAAACGAGCCAAAGCACTCACATTGACAGAGATCATTTTAGTGTAACATAGTAGTATTGATAAAGCCTCAGTAGCGGGAAAAGGCTCCTCCGCCACAGAGGTCATATTAGCATATTGACCGATACAAAGAAGATGAATTGTTACATTTTAGCCATTTTAAGGTAATACAAGGATTTTTTGTTAAACAAAGAGTTTTAAAGATGTAATAAATAGGACTTTAAAACCCTCATCAATTCTCGTCAGTGTCATTCAACAATAGGACTGGACTGTGCAGAGCTGAGATCTTTTATATGTATTTCTTTATAACCATGTGTGTCTCTTTTTGAAGGCCAAGACCAAAGATGATCGTATCACACCTGAGAGGCAAGCGAAAGCCACCATGACAGCTGCGAAGTACAACACTAAAAGCCAAAACTACATCCACATAGGTAAGTCTAAATAACGTCAGAATATAGGACAATGCTGTGATTATAAAGTACTGTATGCGCCGTGAACTATTCAGTGTGTCGCACTCATTGCAAAATATCAATTTTGTAGGTGTGGATACAGCAGAGCTGGAATTAGGAAACAATCTGAAAGTCAACCTCAATCTAAAAAAGCAGTCAAATCAAGACAGTGACATCACATACCTGGTGAGAGATGTTTTTTTCTGCCTCTTACCTCGATCTATGTAAAGAATAAACTCCGGTTTTAAGTACTTATGTGTGAATCTGTGCCCCTAGATCCTGAGCAGGGGTCAGTTGATCCAACATGGCCGTTACAAGACAAGAGGCCAAGTGTTGATTGCCCTGATAGTTCCCATCACCAAAGACATGCTGCCATCATTCCGCATCATAGCCTATTATCATCTAACTGACAATGAGGTGGTGTCAGACTCCGTGTGGGTGGATGTCAAGGACACCTGCATGGGCTCGGTAAGACTCACATCACTGCTTTTACAGAGTTAAACTAATTACGAGAAGAAACAAGACAGGCAGAAAGTGAAGAAGTTGGTTCTGTATTTTTGGAATACATTTTTATGTGTTTTTCATCAAGCACAAAACTGTTCTTCTCCTTCATTCATCGCCCTTCCCTTCATGTTTAGCTGAAGCTGGAATCTTCGAGACTTGCTCCGTCCTACGAGCCTCGCAGGATGTTTGGTCTGAAGGTCACCGGAGATCCAGAGGCCTTGGTGGGACTGGTAGCAGTGGACAAAGGCGTCTACGTTCTCAATAACAAGCACCGCCTCACCCAGAAAAAGGCAATTTCTTTATTCTATCATTATCAATTGAAATATTTCCAAAAGTGGTTAATTTAAAATAAAGTGCCCTTTTTAAGTTTTCAATATAGGTCGTTTCAGACATGAACTCCGAAGTTTGCCTTCCATACTGAAAAAATGACGCAGGAGGAGATTCTCCACTTAGACGTGTTCACAACAGCACAGAAATCTCTGAAGCGTTCCTGTGAGGGGAGGCGCAGCAGGCAGGAATAAACGTATTCTTTGACAGTTGCATCGGCCCATATCACCAAAAGCTCTCTTCACATTTTGATCGGGGTCTTCTACGTGTGTGGCACCGATTTTTCATCTTGGGATATTTGTTTTTTTCCCTTTTGCATCCGTCACGTGTTAGAAGTGTAATGAAAACGCCCATTCGTTTGCCGATGAACCTTCAGAGGATCTCCAGCTCCAATTCTCTTACTTAGACATTTGCGTTCTCACATACAGCCGCGCTGGAGAAGGTCAGATTATCTCGTGGTCAGTCCATGTGTGAAAGCATCTGATTTTGGAGGGTCACAATTCCTCTGCCAAGGCTCAATATATGATAGTCTAGAAATTATAGTACAAATTCAAATGAAACAAGTGCTTATTTACTTGTCGTTAAAAGAAAAGCCAAAAAAATTACCGGACGTGCCTTAATCCATATTTGGACCAAAGAATTATAATCAGGACCGTTCCTCCACCAAGCTTGGGGTAAATTGGTTCAGTGGTTTTGTGTAATCCTGCTGACAAAAATATCCACCAACAAACAAACCAGTAGACACAGGTGAAAACATAACCTCCTTAGTGGAGGTAACAATGAACATGTATAGTGATGAATATCCAGTGTATTGTAGTTATCTGTCATGCTGCTGATGCACTTTAGAAATACGTCTCTCTTATGGTGATTCAGAACTTGATTTATTTCCTTAATTCCGCAACTTTGTATCCCTGTGTGTAAATGACTTCCACACTTTTCAGGTGTGGGACATTGTAGAGAAATACGACACAGGCTGCACACCCGGCGGAGGGAAGGACAGTATGAGTGTGTTCTACGATGCCGGCCTGTTGTTCGAGTCCAGCACTGCCTCGGGGACTCCCTACAGACAAGGTGACACAGATTGTCTCTAATTTGTTTTCCCTTCTCACATTAAACTGATTTAATCCAACCGTCAAGATCAAAGTCAAACTATATCCTCCGTCAGTGGCTCTGTTTAACACGTAGTCTGTGTTACATTTCCAGAGAGGAAATGTCCGGTCCTCACCAGGAGGAAACGATCTCCCACTATAATGCACGTCACGACCAGCTTAGGTAAGAACCACAACTCTAATTTATCTAGTCCACACATGACTATTTCAATTTTGAATAAAAATGAACGGCCGTAAGGTGGATAAGACTGACTTGACTAGTTCATGTATATCTGTTTCTAATTTGCCTTAATTTAAAATGCTTTATTCCAAACAGCCCCCCTTTCATTTTGTACTTCATCCCTTCTCACCTCTGTTTCTCCTCGACCCTCTTTCCAGTGAGTAATTATACCAATGAACTGCAGCGTGAGTGTTGCTTGGATGGCATGAGGGAGACCCCCCTGTCTTACACTTGCCAGACGCGCAGTGAGTACATCTTGGACGGTGCATCCTGTGCTGAGGCTTTCCTGCACTGCTGCACAGAGGTGGAGAACCTGCGTGACGAATTGAAGCAGGATCAGCTCAACTTGGCCCGCAGTAAGAGATGGATGATGAGGGAGGGAGGGGAAGAGGGCTGGGTGGGTCATCCAGGGCCAGATAATAGATTGTACATAAAGATGGACGACATGTCTCCGCTTACTCCCACCATTTAGAAATTCAAATCCAAAATGTCCACATCTTCGTCGATGTCTTCTACTTGTGTGACACCGATTTATGATCTAGAGATATTTGTATCTTTTTGAAGTTTTCTTCATTTTTACATCTGTCGAGTTTAATAAATGTTGAGTTTAATAAATGTCATCAACATAAAAGGCAGCTCTAGAGGAGGCCAGATGTATCCCGTATACTGCAGCCAGCCACAAGGTGGCGACCAAGACAGGCTTCACTTTTGTGTCCATCTCTATTTAAGATCTATGGGTCAGACTGGTGCAGTGTTAATTTTGGCAGCTATTTTTGATTTAGTCTTAGTCTTAGTCTTGAAACAAAAATGCATTTTAGTTTTAGTCACATTTAGTCATTTTTATCCTTAGTTTTAGTCTAGTTTTAATCGACGAATACTAATTACATTTTAGTCTAGTTTTAGTCGCATTTAATAGCCACATTAAACTCCTTATCTTCCCTTCTCAGGCCCAGGGAACCCCTGTGTCTACAACTGCATACTAGTCTAGCTTGCAGTACTTAGGTTGTTCATTAGATATCCTTATAGGTCTATAGCAGGGGTCGGCAACCTTTACTATCAAAAGAGCCATTTTGCCCCCTCTTCCCCCCCAAATGAAATTTGGCATAAAAAACTGTTGGCATTTTATTTCTATTTTTACCTGTTACAACAAAGAGAAACACCAAATGCTTATGAAGAGGAGAAGAAAATACACAGGCAAGTGTAGGCATACTTTGCAATAAATTAAACGCAGAACCATGTAGGGCTATTTGAGTCCTCCCCATATTTGTGGGAAATGTATGAAATAAGAAGTACCATATTTTTAAATAAATAAAAACATAGCTGCAGCCTAATATATTTTAGTTGGCGAAATTTGAAAACAAAAAGTGAAAGCAGATCAGACTGGAGGCGAACACAGATACTGAAGCTCGGTAGAAACCAACTGCAGCCTCTGCTCTGATCAAGAAGCTGCGGCGCTGATCTCTGAGCAGCTGAGACCAAAGAAACTCTGTGTTTTCACTGTTTCCATAGTTAAGAAGCAGCCGGTGAGTCAGTGACCGGCCTGCTTCACCTGAACGAGCTCTGATCTCACTGTGTCTCTGAGCGAGTGCGTGGGGGCGGAGCCCTGGGACCGGTGCGCTATCTGGGAGCACACACACACACACACACACAGAAACACACACTCGCCCGGTCCTGGTTCTTCATGACGGCCTGATCCGATGATGTTTTAAAAAATTATTGTGACTTAGTCAACCACCAACATTTTCGTCCCGTCTCGTCTCGTCAACGAAAGTTGAAATAGATTTAGTCATAGTTTTTATTTTCAAAGATCCGTTTTCGTTACGTCTTCGTCTCGTCTTAGTCACAGGAAAAAGGTTGTTAACGAATATTTTTCGTTGTAGTTTTCGTCAACGAAATTAACACTAGACTAGTGGTTTTGAGACAATCAAAGTGGTAACCTTCCTTGTTAATGACTCTCCAGGTGAGGAGGATGACAACAGTTACATGGACAGCAATGAAATTGTTTCTCGCACCAAGTTCCCTGAGAGTTGGCTGTGGTCAGACATCGAACTGCCTTCTTGCCCGCAACAAACACCGAACTGGTGAGGCAACTAATATAGACATTCAAAAATACTATACTCTGTTCATGACACCACCAATGTTTATAACCTCTCTGAGTCTGTGAATTTTTTTTGTTTGATTCAGTGACTCCACATCCATTGTGAAGAGCGTTCCTTTGCAAGACTCAATCACAACCTGGCAGTTCACTGGCATCAGTCTGTCAAGAACCCGCGGTGAGGACTCGTCGTACCACGTTCATCTTAAATCTCTCTCATCCCCCATTTTCTTGCTTCTCTGTTTCACCACTTCTTATCCTTCTCATCGTTAAGGAATCTGCATTGGCGAACCATTGGAAGTGATTGTCCGGAAGGACTTCTTCATCGATCTCAGACTGCCCTACTCTGCTGTCCGTGGAGAGCAGCTGGAAGTAAAGGCGATCCTCCACAACTACACCCCTGATGGTATCACAGTAAGTCTGAGCACGATGCTTTGTTGTTTCACGATGGAGTCAATGAGAGGATGATCATTTTTCTCACTGATGTCAAAGAAAGCATAAGTAGATATTTCAGTGGTTGTTTCTCCTGGCTTTCATAGGGTTTTTTGTGGGATCTTAAAAAGTCTAACAAAGTCTTAAATTGGTTGAATTTTAGGCTGTAAAGGGTCTTTAATGTGGTCAAATGCAACATACTAAGTCTTGAATATGTTTAGGTAGGTCATTTAATTCTAAATCAGTTGCACTTTAAGATTACCATTTTTCATTTCTGAGAGAAATGTTTTGGCTTCATGCATAGCTTCTAATATCTCTATATGTGTAGTTCTCTCTCTGTGATGTAGATATTAGCACGCTCTAATAAAACTACAAACAAGACCAACATGGGACTGATAGCTGAGTCAACACCTTGTTCAGAGTTTGTCACAGTACACTGATACAGCCTGTAGTTTGTGAGATAGTTGGTGTTTCCAGGGTTATTCTCTACTCGGCTACTTCACTTTATCTTCAATTATGGGAAAATAAATAATTCTATGACTCCAATATTCCTTTGTGTCTGTCGTAATTTACATAAGTCTTAAATTTCATTCATTATGGTCAAAAAAGTCCGAAATCTTACTTGTGAAACCCTGAAGAAACCCTGGATATGTGTAGTAGTGGCTGATATGGCTCCTTCGCGTTTCTCAAGGTCAAAATGTTCTTTTGGACAACAATTTCAACCATTAAATTAGTGTTAATTTCTTTTACCTGAAATTGTCAAATATGAGAGGAATCATCGAAGAAAAATCCACATTTTGTTGGGGAAGATCTTTGACCGACATATCACATATACCTCACTCATTGATTTATCTCTGTGTCTTTCCCAAGGTGCGTGTGGATCTGCTTGAGGAGGAGCATGTGTGCAGCTCGGCTTCTAAACACGCAAGGTATCGTCAGGAGGTCAGAGTCGGGCCACACACCACACGATCTGTCCCCTTCGTCATCATTCCCATGAAGGAAGGACAATTCAGCATTGAGGTCAAAGCAGCTGTTAAAGACTCATCACTCAATGATGGAGTCATGAAGATGCTGCGGGTGGTGGTAAGAGAAACACACTCTGTAATATATCTCTTTTGCACCACATTTAGCAGGTGTAAGCAGGTATTTAAAGGCAGGTAAACCTGCTACAAAGGTGAATGACACCTTTCCCATTGGCAGAAGAGGAGTTTGCCTTTTTTCCCCCTGGTGCATCATGTTCTACGTCACAAACCTTAATGGGGTCAGTGGGCGCGTCATCAGGGCCATGTCATGATTGACAGAAATGGCGAGGAGTACTGTAGACAAGCTGTGTGACCAGGCTTGGAATTATTTGTATGATGTGTCGTTGATTTTCTGTCTTGATCTTACCATTTGCTAAATGTTGATCTCCTTGAGGGTCTCCATCTTTATTTATGTTTACTGGAAGTGGCAGAACCTTAGCAAGTATAACGCCACCATGCAGCCGGTTGCCTACACGTACTCGACCTGAGGCCTGTTACTGTGTGATGTGGATGTATGTGTGGCTGCTTTCAGCCCGTTGCAACCAGTGTAACCTGAGTTTTTGTATGTAGCCATTTAAATTTGTAACATATCCTGCTCTCATTAGGTGGGTCAAATATCATTCCCAATAACTCCATCAGACTCTATGAAGGCATTCACCCCCTGCCATCAAATCTGAAGGTTCTGAGCCACGAAGTTCGCAAAGGCCCAGCATAAATCAGATGGTCTGGGAAGGATTTCGTTTTTGTGTCACCAGCTTGTCCCGTTCTTACCATCTCATCGTTAGCTACTATGGCTGCGCTTACTGCAACCCAGCCACTCGTATACCCAGCACGTTGGCTTTGCACGCAATGAATCCTGGGATAGGTTTGGCCGGAGAAGGATTCACCCATTGGATCCCAAATGCAGCCCCTTAATTGGGACACAGCTTTTGTATCATTAGAAACTACAATTCTACAATGCAGTCCTCATTTTCCTATTTCCTTATTGCTGTTCACATATATAGCTGTCAGTGGCAAAATACTGATGATGATTAGTGATTTCATGAATGGGCAACAAACAGCAATCTCCTGTGATAAAGTAAGTTTGGCGAAACAGAAATCTTTTGGGGCTTTACTTTGACTTCAAATGCAAACTGTATCAGGCCTTTCAAAATGCAACATCAGCTGAGAAAAAGAATCAGACCAATAAGGATTGAATATTTTAACAGACAAACCGCTCTGTATTTTATTGTTAACCAGCATAATATATTAGTTAAAAAGTAGTTGTGATTTGTGATGTTTGTTTCTGCTGTTTTTTTCCAGCCAGAAGGTGTTCTGGTTAAAAAGCCACAGATTATACCACTAGACCCCTCTAAAAAAGGTGTCGGTGAGTTTACCACATAAACAGTTGCATTTGATAGTAATGTAGTAATATTGTGTTTTTATTATGACTTGAATTCATCCTGTTTCTCTCTTCAGGAGGTAAACAAGAGATAATTATCAACAGTGGAATCCCAAGGAAAGATTTGGTTCCAAACACACCTACTAGCACACAGATTTCTGTGACAGGTGGGATTATGATACATTTGGACATGTCGTGTATCGCATGAATTCATGTTTATTTGCACGTTTCCTCCTGTTGATTTAAAGTGCTTTGGTTTTTCTGTTTGTGTGTGTGCCTGCAGGGACGGAAAACATTGCTCCAATGGTAGAGAACGCAATTAGTGGGCAGTCGATGGGTAGCCTTATCCGCCAGCCAGGAGGCTGCGGAGAGCAGAACATGATCTACATGACCCTACCACTCATTGCAACCACTTATTTGGACAAAACCAACCAGTGGGAGGCTGTGGGCTTAGAGAAGCGAGACACAGCCCTCCAGCATATCAAGACCGGTAAGATCACTCAGATGTATTTACTAACACATGCCTAATTTCACTGTGGCTGAAGTGGTATCAAAACAAATTAGACACAACATGCTACCTCTGAGAATATCACACAATTGGTTCCGTACTTTCTCCCAAGTTTTTCTTCCAAATATGAACAACACAGCAGGAGACTCTCCATTTATATATCACATCTTGCCTCTGTCTTCAGCAGATGTGACATATAAACTCTGCTGCAGAGATCAAGGGTTGTTTACAGCATATCAACACCAGCATTGTCTTTTATCACTAAAATCTCTGTTTACATCTTTGTCAGTTTCTTCTACATATATGGCACAGCTTTTCATCCAGAAATATCTGTACTGTTTTTCTAATGTTGTATCTGTTTCGCGTTAGAAATGTCATCAACCCACCCACTCGCTTGCAGTGAATCCTGCCGAGGATTTCTTGCCTCTCACTCTGACCCCCCCCCCCCCCCTGAAAGCAGCTTAACTAAATACAACACATAGACACATACAAAACTAAGGTTTTCACCCAGTGTTAACAAACAAATCTGCCATCAGTTATATTCAGTAAAACCATTGTGTGTTTTGTTTGTGTCCAGGCTACAACAACGAGCTTGCCTACCGTAAACCTGATGGCTCTTTTGCTGTGTGGGCCAAACACCAAAGTAGCTCCTGGTGAGGCATCATAACATCTATGAACTCATATGTAAACATCCTCCAGCATGTAATGTAATGTCTCCTAACGTATATTCTACTATACTATGAGAGGGTATATTTCATAGCAAATTTATAGTTCTAAACAATTACCCCCTCTCCCCTCCCTAAGGCTGACAGCGTACGTTACCAAGGTGTTCGCCATGGCCAACAGTCTGGTGGCAGTGGAGAGCAAAGTGATCTGTGACGCTGTGAAGTTCCTGATTCTCAACGCGCAGCAACCTGACGGCGTGTTCAGAGAAGTCGGAAGGGTGTCCCACGGAGAGATGATTGTGCGTACACTAATTTCATCAACATCAGTCTTCAAATTAATGGACATGAAGAATAACATTACAAATTATATCACCATATACAAATAGAATTAAATTTGGGCATATGCGTGTTGTAGGGTGATGTGCGTGGCTCCGATTCCGATGCCTCCATGACGGCCTTCATCCTCATCGCCATGCAGGAGTCACGGACTATATGTGCTGCCACTGTTAGTGTGAGTATTGGATATTTTGTATTTCTTCTAATACTTGTGGCAGATTTCCTGCTCAAAAAGTACATTTACTTTGATAATGTACTGAAGTTTATCAAGTATTAAGTAGAATTCATTTTCAGGTACTTTTCACTTTTAGGGCCAGGGTTACCACAAAATATACACTACCGTTCAAAAGTTTGAGGTCACCCAGACAATTTCGTGTTTTCCATGAAAACTCTAATTTGTATTTATCAAATGAGTTGCAAAATGAATAGAAAATATATAAGTATATAAGTCATTGACAAGGTTAGAATAATGATTTTTATTTGAAATATTAATTTTGTTTTTCAAACTTTGCTTTCGTCAAAGAATGCTCCATTTGCAGCAATTGCAGCATTGCAGACCTTTGGCATTCTAGCTGTGAATTTGTTGAGGTAATCTGTAGAAATGTCACCCTACGCTTCCTGAAGCACCTCCCACAAATTGGATTGGCTTGATGGGCAACTCTTGCGTACCATACAGTCAAGCTGCTCCCACAATTGCTCAAAGGGGTTGAGATCTAGTAACTGCACTGGCCACTCCATTACAGACAGCATACCAGCTGCCTGCTTCTTCTCTAAATAGTTCTTGCATAATTTGGAGGTGTGCTTTGGGTCATTATCCTGTTGTAGGAGGAAATCGGCTCAAATCAAGCGCTGTCCACAGGGTATGGCATGGAGTGATAGCCTTCCTTATTTAAAATCCCTTTTACCTTGTACAAATCTTCCACTTTACCAGCACCAAAGCAGCCCCAGACCATCACAATACCTCCACCATGCTTGACAGATGGCGTCAGGAACTCTTCCAGCATCTTTTCACCTGTTCTGCGTAGGGATGTCACGAGAACCGATACCTACGATACCTTTTGATACTAACATAACAAAACGATGCCGATGCCCAAGTTTTTGAAGTACCGTAGGCACCGTCAGCTTCGATGCCAGCAGCTGTTAGCAACTTAGCATTAGCATCGGTGCTGCGCAAGTCGACGTTTACATTCTGAAAACCAAGACGGCAACTGCGGCTGCAGCGTTCGCCCCACCTCGACTTGTTTATTAAAAAGGCACAAAGAGTCGTGTATGGAAGTATTTTGCGTTTGACGCCGGGTTTACACCGGACACGGAAGCAACGCCGCCGTTCCGCGCTAATCCTTAGCGCGCCGGCACATGGTTGTTTACACCGGAAGCTGAAGCGGCGCATGGGAGTGGATGGGAGCCAGCTGTTATTTAAGGCTTGGTGCTGCGCTTACGAGTCGCTTCAGCGTCCGGTGTAAACCCGGCGTGAGGCAGATGTATCATTTAATGCATAACGTGTCTCACAACAAAGCGTCACTCACATGCGACCGCAACTACCGTATAACCCTCAGTATATGCGCAGCGCAAGCACATTGAATTACCGTATATGACATTAACAACATCCAAATAATGCACTTTTTTTTTACCGTGGTATCGAAATTGGCATCGAGAATCGTGTTATTTTACTGGTATTGGCACCGACTACTGAATTTTTGGTATCGTGACACCCCTAGTTCTGCGTCTCACAAATTTTCTTCTGTGTGTTCCAAACACCTCAAACTTTGATTCGTCTGTCCATAACACTTTTTTCCAATCTTCCTCTGTCCAATGTCTGTGTTCTTTTGCCCATATCAATACTTTCTTTTTATTGGCCAGTCTCAGATATGGGGGTGGATACCAACATTATCTTTTCGGTAGATCTTGTTGAGCTGGTCATTTCAAGAGTAGCTCACAAGCCTATAATGTGTGGGCACCCCTGCTGTAGACGTTGACACAGGCGTTTTGTGGGTACCATTTAAAGGAGCTGCCAGTTGAGCACCTGTGAGGCGTCTATTTCTCAAACTAGAGACTCTAATATACTTGTCTTCTTGCTGAGTTGTGCACCTGGGCCTCCCACTTCTCCTTCTACTCTGGTTAGAGCCCGTTTGTGCTGTTCTCTGAAGGGAGTAGTACACACCGTTGTAGAAAATTTTCATGAGATAGCCTTAATTTCTAAGAACAAGAATAGACTGGCGAGTTTTACATGAAAGTCCTCTTTTTCTGGCAAGTTTGAGAGTATAATCGAACCCACAAATGTGATGCTCCAGATACTCAACTAGCTCAAAGGAAGGCCAGTTTTATAGCTTCTCTCACCAGCTAAACAGTTTCCAGCTGTGCTAACATAATTGCACAAGGGTTTTCAAGGGTTTTCTAATCACCAATTAATCTTCTAAGGCGTTTGGCAAACACAATGTACCATTAGAACACTGGAGTGATAGTTGCTGGAAATGGGCCTCTATACACCGATGTAGATATTTCATTAAAAACCAGACGTTTACACCTAGGATAGTCATTTATTCTGATTAATTTAATGTTATCTTCATTGAAAAAAACTTTTCTTTGAAAAATAAGGAAATTTCTAAGTGACCCCAAACGTTTGAACGGTAGTGTATAATCAATAAAGTTGTTGTCTTTTAATAGCTTTGCTTAGTTACACTGACATTCTGTGACTGTTCACCAGCGCTTTGTATGCTCTGCTATACCAAATTGTGAGAAAAACAGAAAATCCAGAAAGTATTTCCTATATTTTAAATAAAAAATACATGTATTGTATTTTGTGAAATTTTCTGGCGCCAGTATTTTGTATTTTATTTTGATACATTTATTTTAGGGGTATTTTGTATCAAAATACATTTTGATGTTTTTTTGCCCAACTCTGAGTGTATGTATCAGCAAATATCTGTACTTCCTACTCCTTGCAATGCATTGTGTAACATTTATTATTGTGATTCCCCTCATCCTCTTTTTTTCCTCTCCTGATGCCCAGAGTCTTCCAGGCAGTGTAGACAAAGCGGTGCAGTACCTAGAGAGGCGTTTGGCCAGCCTCACCAACCCATATGCTGTTGCCATGACATCGTACGCCTTGGCCAACGAAGGCAAACTGAACCGAGAAGTCCTCTTCAAGTTCGCTTCTCCAGGTGCTGCCACACAACAATAGTATATGGATGTGTACAAGCAAATATAAAACAATTAATTAGAGCCCGAACAACATTGATATTATGGGAATATTTAAACCAATATTTTAACACATACCTCTGCCAAAGCCCAACAGTCCCATTCTAAAACCACATTTAAGTTCACTAGATCCAGATTTTTATTTGCATCTTCACCAAATTATAATGACTTATGACCATTAGTCCCCTAAAATGTCTGATTGGTCTTATCAAGATCCATGGATAATTCTCTGAGATATTAACAAATATGTCCAAGTCAAAAAAAGCCCCAAATCACGTAAAGTAAAGTAAAAAAGAAAACTTGATCAGTCCCCCGATCCAACTCTGTACCAAAATTCATTATTGTAATAGTTTTTTTCTTTTGTCATGCCCCGCCTCTCCACACAATTTCATGAAAATCAGTTGAATAGCTTTTGCATAATCCTGCTAACAATTAAACAAACATTGTTGCCTGTAGAGTATATATTTTTTATCGTTGAATATCAAGTCTTATTTCAGAAATATTTAACATAAATGCATATATTAAAAACTAAATGTTAAATATCTGTATTTGCCTTAATAATCCATTATAATTTGGATTTTCATGTAAATAAGCTTGTGTTTGCTCACATTTTCCAATTCCTCCTGTTTTTATTTCATTTTTAAGGCAAAATTAGATATTCTTAGTCACTGTAGTGTGTCACAAGTTCGTCTTTGTATTAAAAAGTTACTTTGTCTGTTTAATCCCCCTCAGAGCTGTCCCACTGGCCTGTAGTTAAGGGACGTGTTTACACACTGGAGGCCACAGCTTACGCTCTTCTGGCTCTGGTCAAGGTCGGGGTAAGCATGTCCCACTTACAGTATGTGTGTTTGACCAGCATGTCGAGCTACACACAATAACAGTCTCAAGCCATGCCTCCTCATTAAAAGGCTGGAGGGATTATTAGACTAGTGCAGTGCCTGTACTGAAATAACAATTTGGAATAGGCTGCTGCTTGGCCTGTGCAAATGCTGGTTGCAATTTTCTTGTACAGTAAAAAAACATTTCTAACCATTGATAATTGATTACTTGTATCAGGGGAGCGCCAAGTCTCTGCAAGGAAGAATTCCAATGATAGAAACAACTAATTTACATGGTGGGCTTGTGAAAACCCAACCAAAACCAATGCTCGCTCACAGGGACTTCAACCCTTTTCTCCCCCTCTGTTGATAAAGGCCTTCGAAGAAGCCCGACCTATCGTGAGATGGTTCAACCAACAGCAGAAGGTGGGCGGAGGATTTGGATCAACTCAGGTAACAAAGCACTCTCTCAATATGCACCTCTAGTAGGGCTGCTCAATTAATCAAATTTTAATCGTGATTTTGATTATGGGGTCAAACGATCTCCAAACTACTATAATCAAGTTGAAACGATTATTTGGCATTTTTTCGAAAGAGACGCACATGCGCAATTCAGTCCTTCCCCAAAGCATTCAGTGCAGCACAGCTGACTGGCGCTCACTCTCAAGCAGCTGTGAAGGAGGCGAGTTGTGTGTGTGGTGACCGGCGGTATTTAAAAAACAGCGCGATTGGAAAATGGCAGCGGGAGGGCAGCCCCGTTTGATCGACAAAAAGGGTAGAAAAAGTTCTCTTGTTTGGGAACACTTCGGATTCGAAGAATCCAGCGAGGAGCAGAACCACACAACGTCCATTCTCTACGCGCTGCCACCCGGCTGTTCTGAACCGGAAGTGATTCACTTTATTGCGCACGCTCTAGTTATTTAAAAGAATAAAGAACGATGTCAGAATACGGGCACATAATAATCGATTGAATAATCGTGATTTTGATTTTTTTCCATAATCGAGCAGCCCTAACCTCTAGCTAGTTATCAGGCCTTTGAATTGTCATTCATTCATTAAACCTTTACTTTAACCCAGGAATACATTTAGGTTGATACCTCCTTTACAAGTAACAGTTCATGAAATGATATTCAAAGCAAATAAATCAATTAAAGCAAATGAATCAACTAAAAGAAGAAAACCAGGAGGTAAAATAAGATGAGATTGACAACTTAAATTGCCCCAAGGATTAAATTGAGTTGAACTTTAGATCTTACTTTATGTTGTATAAATGAACCTGGACCTTTGAACAATATCTTTGGTTTTTAAAAGTGTTATTTTCTCCCCCTCCCTCTTTCTCTATCTCCAGGCTACCATCATAGTGTACCAGGCTGTAGCAGAGTACTGGGCCAGTGCTAAAGAACCAGCGTATGATCTGAATGTGGATATCTTATTGCCGGGCAGGGCAAAGCCTGATAAGTTTAGCTTCAGCCGGGAAAACCACTATACCACAAGAACATCTAAAGTGAGTACACACTCTCACACACAAACTTGCATGTTGCTTTTCTTTTTGTTTCCTCTGCTGATCCAGTGTGTATTTTACACGTGTGTATTTTATATCCTCAGATCAATGATATAAACCAGGATGTGAAAGTGACTGCCACAGGATCAGGAGAAGCAACAGTGACAGTAAGTAAAATGTTTTTTTTGTTCTTTGCTCTATCATCTGCTGTGTATCAGTTCTTTATTGATCCCAGATCCGACCAGATACATTTTAACCTAGTGTCAACAAAGCTTGTACGACAAAAGCTGATTTATGTGATATTTTCTGTGTGACAGATGGTGTCGCTGTATTATGCTCTACCTAAAGAGAAGGAGAGCGACTGTCAGAAGTTCAACATGTCGGTGAAGCTCATCCCGGGTAATTTGCTTGTCTCTTCATTTTTATTTGTTGTGATCATTTGTCATTTTCTCTGTTTGTCTCCTTGAATGTGTCTATTTTGTTATGCAACTGCAAACTGTATTTTTCCTGCTAAGTCGGCATCATTCTGCCAAGTTTTTTTTTCTTTGAGAGAAGAACGCTTGTGTGGTATCTTGCTTTTCCAGATAAAATGGATGCAGATGAGATGATATACAAGCTGAAAATAGAGGTTTTGTAAGTACAATAATGAAACAATACTGACTGAAGTGTTTTTCATATTGTTGTAACTCTCTCGTTTAATTGAACATTGTACATTTCCTACACAGATATAAGGACAAGGAGCGAGATGCCACCATGTCAATCTTGGATATCGGTTTGCTGACTGGCTTCACCGTCAACACTAATGACTTGGACTTAGTAAGAGCTTTTACAGATACACACATAGAGCCAATGTGAGAAAGGAGATGTTTAATGGTTTTAAAAGGTGTCTGACACGGTTTGTTTGTGTGTGTAGTTGTCTAAAGGACGTGCCCACACTATTTCAAAATATGAGATGAACACTGTCCTGTCAGATAGAGGCTCACTGATCATCTACCTGGACAAGGTGAGATGCAAGCCTTTCTTCCCCCTTTCCCCTTTTTCTCTAGACCTTGTTCGGTCTCTACATCACATTTGCTACAAATTTCTCCGCAGGTTTCTCACACACGACCAGAGGAGATCACATTTAGGATTCAGCAGACGATGAAAGTGGGCGTCTTACAGCCAGCCACTGTTTCTGTCTATGAATATTATGACCGTAAGCCTCAAACACACTTAGAATGACACTCAGTAGAGCACTTACCTTCGCCAAGGTCTAACAGTTGCCATAATTCAATCAAGCTGCACCAAATTGCACACACTTCAAAAAATATCCTATCAAGTGTTTAATGTTGATTTTCACTGATGTAAGCCACTGTATATATTTCCTTTCCATTGCAGAAAGACATTGTGTGAAATTCTATCACCCAGAGAGGAGAGCTGGACAGCTGCTGAGGCTCTGCAGAAATGATGAGTGCACATGTGCCGAAGGTAAACAGGGTGTTGTCTCTTTGAAGACAAAAGCCATCCATACATCCATCCACTATCTATACCCCTTATCCTTTGAGGGTCACATGGGGATGTTGGAGCCAATCCCTGCTGATGTTGGTCGAAGGCAGGGTACACCTTGGATAAATCAGGGGCCAACATACAGAGACAACAACCGTTCACACTCACATTCACACCTACAATCTCCTGCTTAACTTTCGACTGATGGAGGAAGCCACAGTAACCGAAGAAATATCACGCAAACATGAGGAGAACATGCAAAGACACGCTCAACACATGACACTAATGTAGTGCTTTCATCATCCTCCATTGTCTGTTACCTGCAGCCTTTAAGTATCTCACCTCATTAAATTTGGGTGACGGTTAAATGAGTTGGAAGCAGGTGGTCGTGGAAAGTGGTGCACAGTAATTCTCCAGAAGCTGATGTCTCCGGTCGATGCATCCATACACCAACACATGTTCTCAATTAAGTCATCACTTGTGTATTTACTTTGTGCCTATTGTTTCTTTCCAGAGAATTGCAGTATGCAGAAGAAGGGCAAGATCAGCAATGATCTGCGCACAGAAAAATCTTGTGAGACTACTCCTACCAGCAAAATAGATTTCGGTAAGATGCACCTAAAATGGTCTGCACTTGAGTTGAGATTTGTTTAAGCCTGAACATATTGTATGTTTGTGTAAGTGATTGTTAAAAAATCTAAATAGCGAGGTATCAATCTGCATCTTGTCTGTCCTCAGTGTACAAAGTGAGACTGGAGAAATTCACAGACGGTTTGTCTACTGACATTTACACAATGAGGATATTGGAAGTGATCAAAGAAGGTGGGTATTTATCTCCTCTGTGAACCATCAGAAATTTAAATCACCTTTTGTTTTATTGAATATATTTCTTAGGCCGTTTTTACCAAGCTCCAAAACCAGGATCATGTCTTTTCTACATTGTTTGCATTTGATCGGTTGTTTTTTGATTAGTTTGTAGACAGACCTGTTGTCAGTTCGGCAGGTGGAGAAAATTAATGAACCAGTTTATTTTGTTGCCACAGTAATATCATTATGGTATTACTAGCAGCATTACAAACTTCAGGCACGATATTATTGCTACTAGAGACTGCAAGCAGCTTGCACTTCTTTGTGTGTCCTCAATTCTTTAATGCCGTCTCAGCTCAAAGCATCTTCTCTCATTTATTTCAATCGCAGGAAGTTTCGATGTGGGTCCTCAGGGGAAAGAGCGCACATTCCTGAGTTATCCACACTGCAGGGAGTCTTTAGATCTGGGCGAAGACAGAACGTACCTCATCATGGGCACGTCAAAGGATATTCACAGAGACGAACAACATCAATTGTAAGTTTCTTTGTGTTTAAACAACTGCAGCTCCCATGTTATCTACTGTTTCTGCACTTTTTCGACATCATGTTCCATGATATTTTCACATGTGGTATTTCACTCTGCTCTCCACAGGTATCAGTACGTGCTCGGGGAAAGAACCTGGATCGAGTACTGGCCCACAGACGCCGAGTGTCAAGTCGAGGAGCACAGACCAACGTGTTTGGGCTTGGAGGAGATGGTCCAGCAGTACCAGCTCTTTGGATGTCAGCAGTAGCGTAACACAAGAGAAAACGCTTTCTTTTTTCAATCATTTTTGCTGCTGTGAGATGTGAAGGATAAACCTTAATACCTGCATTGCGTTGATTAAAATGTAATGGTCTTAATCTCATTGTCAGTGTCTTTTTTCAACCAAACTCTGTAATCTGCTGTGATGTGAATTTTTTAGACAACTCACACACTATGGATCAATTAATATTTGCAGCAGTCATAACAGACAGTTTTACTGTAACTGAAATGCTGTGCTTCTACTGGCTAAATATGGGTTCACAAGAAAATCAGGTCAAACAAATACTGTGAATAAAAACGCAATGGGAATGTGATGCAGCAGCTTCTCATAAAATTTAAATGAACATTAAATTAGGTGATTCAATTGTTGGACAAGTATTAAGGTGACGTGTTGAAGGTGAGTCTGTGTTGATGGCACCCTAAGCATATGTGGTTCAAGTGTTTCCCCTTATTGGGGGGGAGGGCGCCCCACCCCCCCAACGGCACCCCTGGAAGGTCAAGTTACATTTTTTTTTTTTTTTTAATATAGCTCCAGACGTCAACACAAGTCATTTAAGGTTAACTTTCCTATAAAACAGGTATATAGCTAGTCTCTTTTATTAAACAAACTAAATGGCCTTATGTTATTTATCGTATTTATACGACAGCATGTCATTTCCGTCTCTGCATGGTCGCACGTTTAGATTTCTCTGTATCGTGCAGTGCGGAGTTACATCCCGATGCACGCACACACAAACACACACGTGCGCGCACACACAGGTGAGCACACTCCCACCAGCGGACAGAGAGCTTCACCCCCCCCCCACCATGAGCTTTAGTTGAATTGTAGAAACTACAGTCGTTTCAGGATTTTCAGATGAAGATCAGAGGAAAGGTATTTGCTTTAATCAAAGCACAAGGTAATAAAAGCATGTATGATTGTTTCTGCTACTCTAATTTCTGGATCAAATTTTTGGCAATATTACTGAGACGGTAAAAACACGATTGGATAACTTATGTAATAGTTAACTTATAGTCTAACAATATGCAGTTTTAACAGTTTTGACATGTTGTGAGATGTGGTCAATAGATGGCAGTATTTCTTCAGTGATCTGTTGTCAGCCAATCCTGTTCTGAGTCGAGTTCGGCAACTCTTAGAGGAAATATTTGTTTGTTTGATCAAAAAACTGTTAAAATAATGTTAATGGTATGTAGATGTATGTGTAAGGCTTTCTAGGCTCTGCCCCTTTACTTCATGGAGCCTTGTGGCACTGGGAGTTAGACAGGAGGTGTTTTTAGACAGGAAATCTGGTAAATTAGGTACATTTTCAGGAGTTTGGCACACAAAGAAAGCAGCAGGAGATCTGGGTCACACAGGTAATCTTTTAATGTATTTAACCAGATGACGAACATTTACCAAGTCCTCTGAGTACCTGAATATAACCATTCAAAAGATAATAATTCAGTATCCACATAATTGGAACTTGATTGTATAATTTTAAAACAATGGGATATCACTTTGAGTGAATCCATTCATCAAAATACATTTTCAATGCCTAATTGAATTCATTGAGCCATGGAATTATGTGAAATCCGTTTTCTTTATGAAGACTTGTATAAACCAATACAAAATATTACTATAATCCTTTAAAACTGAGTGCAATAGGAAAAACTCCCAGATTACGACATTCCAAAAAAAGCCTTTAACTTTAATCAGCAATTACACAACACTGTGTTCACCCTACTGGAGGTTTGTGAGTGTGTGTTTGCTTGTGCGTGATATGTGACTGTGTGTGTGTTCTGAAGCAGCAATCTCAGAAGAACTATAAATAACTGTTAGTTTCTAATCCATTAAATCTCAATTAAAAAACGGTCTATGGCTAAAGCAGAATAGCTTCTGCGATGGAGTGTTTATTTGTGAGTATGTTTTGCATCAGTCGGTTCTGTTGACCAGTATTGATTCTCTTATGTTGATCTTTTTCTTCACAAAGGTGATAACCTTTATCAGAACTGAACAATTTCTCAACTGCTGCTGGGAAATTGTGTAGTTGTGTTTGTGTTGACATGTGTTCAGAGAACTCTAGGAGGGGGCTGGTGAGTCGGTGTGGAGGTGAACTAAGTAGAGGAGGGAGGCGAGAATATAAAAAGTAGGGGAGCGGGCGGCAGTGCAACAGTCGACATTGTCAGCAGAACAGAATCAGCGAAGAGGATGAGTAGGACTCCACTGTGGCTGCTGGCCTCGCTGGCCTTTGCCTCTGTCACCTCACTGGTTGATGGAGCTCCACTGTGAGTAGATCTGTCTTTGTTACGTCTGCCGGGGAGTTTATGTTTTCATCCCTGTCCGTTTGTTTTTCAGCAGGATAACGCAAATGCATACTGAGTGGATTTCCAATTGTACATGGGCAACAAAAGAACCAATTTAATTTTAGAGGGGTTCCATGCAGACACGGGGCAAATCCAGAACCCCCCCCTTATTTTTTTTTACAAGATGAGATATGACATTCTGTACTTATACTAATAATAATACTAATAATAATATTAATAAATCTTATTTGTATAGCTCTTTTGAAGGAACTCGGATAAATACATAACATATTACATTGAAGGCAGTTCTGAAGAGGTGAGTTTTGAATAGCGGTTTGAAAGTTGACAGGTCAGTGCAGCCTGATAAATTAGGGGAAATCCACAGCTATTAAGGAGGTTCTGTTCCCCAAGTCTAATGCTTGGTCCTCTGTGGTATGGAGAGGGTTTCAGAAGTGAACAAATTCAATTCTTAAACTGTCTAATTTAGAGTTTCATAAGTCAAGGTTATGTTGTTTTTTAAATCATGTCAGTAAGGCCGGATTTTGTCCTGAGTTTGCACCGTGATGTGTTAGAAAGGTCAAAGCAAACAATGTCCAGAGACATGATGAAATGTTTAACTTGTAATTTAGATAAATGAAAGCTTTAGCACAGACTCTGAGCCAGTAGGTTGGTGCCTGAAAAGCAAACAACAAAACTAGAGCAGCACTCAGTAGCACGCACACTGCTGCCAAGGTCCAAAAGTTCATTAACAACATTACATTACATTTCATCACGTAGCATTTCAATGTTAAGGTAAAACACACGTGATGGGGCCTTGACTCTTTAACAAATTCAGTCAGTAAACAGCTTTTATCCAAAGCAATTTACAATAAGTGCATTCAACCATGAGGAGCAAACCCAGGTACAATTAGCTTAAAAAAAAGCCAAACTACAAAGTGCTACATATAGTAGAGGAAATAAGGGGAACAATCGTTCATTTTGTGATACAAGCATGAAATTTGGCATAAACATTCTTCTGGGTCATCTCTTTAACTTTAGAATGGGGGCCATCCAAAAATCCAAAATGGCGGTCATTTTTCAAGATGGCCGCCAAATCATCAAGTCATAACTATATTTCTTGCATTTTTGGGTTAATATTTCACCAATTGTTATAGATAAATATTTTTTTGTAACTTTGTCATTTTTATGTTGTCTTTTTGTTATTTTTTCTTTTATTTGTCATTTATGTTATTTTTTTATCGATTTTTACAAGCGATTACTTGGCTAGAATAAGTCTGAAAATGCAATTGTTTCAGTGTCAAGTCAAAAGAACTTCATTGGGCCTCAAACGTCTCAGTGACATTCACAGCTGCACAAGGCTGTACAAGACAGAGTCAGACGAAAACATTTGCACTTGCCATTAGTACAGCTGTTTTTGCATGAGCATTTTGCTAATTCCTGGCAACTTGCAGCAATTGGTGGAAGTGCTGTCCAGTTCACCAACCACCTTTTTCCTTGCAGTTTCCATCCCCATTCTGCAGGACTTGGTAAAACTGGTTGAGTGACAGTTGCTTGGCCCCAGACAGCTCCTGCTTGGTAGGCTGCACGTTTAATGTGTTCCTTGAGGGCTGCACTTATCGGTGGTATGGCATCATATGGCCTTTGCTTGCGGGCGAACGGATGCAGTCGTGCATCATTCAATCAATCAATCAATCAAATTTTATTTGTATAGCCCATATTCACAAATCACAATTCGTCTCATAGGGCTTTAACATGTTGTTACATCCTCTGTCCTTAACCCTCAACAAGAGTCAGGAAAAACTACTAAAAACCCTTTTAACAGGTAAAAATACGTAGAAACCTCAGAGAGACACATGTGAGGATCCGTCTCCCAGGACGGACACAAGTGCAACAGATGTCAAGTGTAGGAAAACATCATCGGGATTAAAGTTTTTAGCAGCATCGATGAGGGTAAACATTTTGAAGGATAACTTCAATACTATATGTCAAGTAGTCCTGCTGCATCATAGTCTCTGGTCAGCAGCCAGCAAGATCACGATCCAGCATCAGGATGGGATCCACTAGTCCACAGTCATTGTCCACTGCCGCCAGTTAGGATCCATCATCAGCCGCCGCCTCAGTCGTGGTCCACCACCATCCGATGCCAACGTGACAAAGGATCCACCATTCCCACTACGATCAGCTGGCACGATACAGAATCCACCAAACTGGATCCACCACCGAGACCTCCGACAGGCGATCCACAATCATAATCCTTGGTGCGGCCACAGCTGTGGCCCTGGATCTGCGGGCGATAAGGCAAAGGGACTCCGGGGAAGGGCTCAAGTCAGTAACATGTACTGATGAGATAAGAATTACTTTGATGTGATAGGGATGGAGAAGAGGAAGGAGAAGCTGGAAAGAGAAGCTCCGTGTGTCATGTGTCATAAATTCCCTTTGCGCCTTAGCGTCATCAGGGGTTTTTGCCATGTAATCAATGATACAATGATACAGGCCGAACCCGAGGGTGCACTTAGGCCCAAGGTAAATCTGACTGGCTACTGGTTTGTATGGTAGTACGATGAAAACCATGTAGTAGACTCAGTAGATCAGACATCAATACCACTATGCCTTTTTAAACTAAACGCTTCCTGTTTTAGATCATAGGACGAGTTACTTTCTTCCGCACTAATTAGCTCTAACTATAAGCTTTGTCAAAAAGATGTGGCTTAACTTGATCGGTCATACATTATGCTTGTCGTATATTGGTATATGTTTCAGGAAGCTCAGGAACACCTTTTGCCTTTTTTTTTCTTAAAGTAGCTTAAAGGTTGGTTTGTATATGGAATGAGAACAGAGGGTAGTGCTACTCCTTATATAGTACCTGACAGCCCATCAAATTGTTCGTTCATTCTAGTCTTTTTCGATGTCTGAAAAAGCGACTAGCGAACAAATCTAGCGACTATTGGGTTTTGGGTTTGAAATGTCGCATGCCACAGTGCAAAAAAGAAGAAAAAAAAAGCAACTAGCCACAAATCTAGCTACTATTTTTACTGTTCTCCTATACTGTATATCCCCCAAATACCTCTATCCCTCTAATTAACCCTAAAATTCACATAGTTTCCCCCGTGACCTATAACACAGTTAGCTAGCTGACATGTTTTAGAAATGTTTCAGATGGTTATAACTGGTAACTCCTGTTTGAAAATGTTCAAAAACATACTATGGGAGTCCGATATTATTGACATCTACAAAGTATAGGCAAAGATTATGCTGAAATGCAAAATCAGTCTAACCATGGTGGCCATCTTGAAATAAATGGCGGCCATTTTTGAATTTCGAGTGGCCCCGATTCCTAAATCGAAGAGTGACCTTCAAAGATGATTTGTACCAAATTTCACGCTTGTATCACCATTTGAATGATTTCCCCAAAATATTGCTGTTATTTCCTCCACTAATATAAGCGCAACTAAACTTACTTTTTATATATATATAATATGTTAACACCAGAGTTGAGGATTACTATTAGACATTATCTTCTTAACCAAGGTGAAGTCGGAAGAGGTGTGTCTTTAGCCTGCATTTGTCCTGATGTCAATGGTGAGCTCGTTCCACCATTTAGGAGCCGGGACAGCAAACAGTCGTGATTTTGTTGGGTGTCTAGCTCGCAGTGCGGGAGCAGCAAGCTGATTGGCAGATGCAGAGTGGAGTGGACGGGCTGCGGTGTAAGGTTAAACCATGTCCAGGATGTAGACTGGGCCCGATCCGTTCGCAGCATGGTACGCAAGCACTAGTGTCTTGAAACAGATACGATCAGGCAGCATGTGACTGTGCGCACGGCGACCGTCACGGCAGTAATACACTGCCTCATTTACACGTGTAATCATTACAAATGTTAACTGTATGTGTTGCATGTCTGTTGTCCGGGTCCGTATACCGTGTTTATGTTTGTTAACCCGTCCATTTTTCATCCAAACTTTTCCGTGCATAGTGCAAAAGCTTCCTTCAACCATTACACCACTACAGTTTAAATACCTTTGTACCAGTTGGTTTTCTGTTAAAATCACCACGCCATACAAGGTCTTGTGTTATAAATGTTTCGTTTATTTTGTTTAAAATCTCCCATTAATTCCATATTACACAGCGTTTGTCTTACCGTTGTTCAGTGTTGCGTCTTTGTTTGTTTGGGAAAGGTGAGCAGCCCGTGAATCGGAGGTAAATAGGTGCTCGACTTCCGGGGTAACCAGAAGCAGTGTTGGGAAGGATACTTTCAAAACGTATTCCGTTACAGAATACAGAATACATGCCCAAAAATGTAATCTGTAACCAGTGTTGGGGAGTAACGGAATACATGTAACGGCGTTACGTATTTAGAATACAAATTATGAGTAACTGTATTCCGTTACAGTTACAAATTAAATAGATGGTATTCAGAATACAGTTACATTGTTGAAATCAGTGGATTACATGACGGCACTTCTCTGTTTCACGAGTTTAATCACTGTCTCGTAAATCCACCGGAGGCAAAGCCCCCAGGAAGCAGCTGGAGACCAGGGCTGCCGTAATAGCGCCCGGACCCCGGCGGCGTGAAGAAGCCTCACCGCTACCCGCTCGGGACCGTTACAGGCCCCGGGACCGAGGCTCTGAGAGAGTTCCGTCGCTACCAGAAATCTACGGAGCTGCTGATCCGCAAGCTGCCCTTCCAGCGCCTGGTGAGAGAAGACCGACCTGCGCTCCCAGAGCTCCGCTGTCATGGCTCTGCAGGAGACCAGCGAGGCACGCAGGGTTCACACCGGACGCTGAAGCGACGCTAAAATAATATCACCCGTTGACCCAGTAGTATAAAAGCATATGGTCACTTGTTGCTCCAACATTAACTGCAACAGCGTCCCAATTTAATGTCATCCATCTCCAAGAACTTCTCCGCTGTTTGCTCCGTTCAATGTCGGGTGTCGAGGGTAAATTACGTATTCTCCGCCCCCTCTCTTTATTTAAAACTCCAGGACAACAGAAGGGGAATACAAACTATGGGATGCATGCTTTATCATTTATATCATATAAAATAGGTCATCAATATCGTTTAAAATCCTTTTTCAGTGTGTTTCCTGGAGCGATACGCTCGCGTCAAGCGCAAAAAATAGACCCGACGCCGAAACGATCGCTGCACGGCGCGAGGCAGCCTTGGCGCAGGGGGGGTTCAGCCTCCGGTGAGACCCGCACAGAGGTGGGAGTGGATGGGAGCCGGACATCCAGCGGGCCCGCAGCATCGGTGGAGAGAGAGTTTAAACTGCTGCTGCTCCACTGACTATAACAACGCCGCAATCATACACTTAAAAAATGCAATACAAACCGGAAGTATTCCAAGTATTCAGAATACGTTACTCAGATTAGTTAATGTAATGGAATACGTTACAGATTACATTTTTGTGCATGTATTCTGTATTCTGTAACGGAATACGTTTTGAAAGTATCCTTCCCAACACTGTCTGTAACGTATTCCATTACATTAACTAATCTGAGTAACGTATTCTGAATACTTGGAATACTTCCGGTTTGTATTGCATTTTTTAAGTGCATGATTGCGGCGTTGTTATAGTCAGTGGAGCAGCAGCAGTTTAAACTCTCTCTCCGCCGATGCGGCGGGCCAGCTGGATGTCCGGCTCCCATCCACTCCCACCTCTGTGCCGGCCCCACCGGACGCTGAAGGACCCCCCCCCCCCCCTGAGCCAAGGCTGCCTTGCAGTGCAGCGATCGTTTCGGCGTCGAGTCTATTTTTTTTGCGCTTGACGCGAGCGTATCGCTCCAGGAAACACACTGAAAAATGATTTTAAACGATATTGATGACATTTTATATGATATAAATGAATGAAAAAGCATGCATCCAATAGTTTGTATTCACCTTCTGTTGTCCTGGAGTTTTAATTTTACCAATTTTACCGATCACATTATTAAATGCCCCCTTCTGCCCATCCACTACAGACACACAAGCAGTCATAAAGATAAAAAGAGAGGGGGGGGGGGCGGAGAATACGTAATTTACCCTCGACACCCGACATTGAACGGAACAAACAGCGGAGAAGTTCTTGAAGATAGATGACATTAAATTGGGACGCTGTTGCAGTTAATGTTGGAGCAACAAGTGACTTTATGCTTTTATACTACTGGGTCAACGGGTGATATTATCAGCGCTGCCCGGCGCTTCAGCGTCCGGTGTGAACCCGGCGTGCCTCGCTGGTCTCCTGCAGAGCCATGACAGCGGAGCTCTGGAAGCGCAGGTCGGTCTTCTGTCACCAGGCGCTGGAAGGGCAGCTTGCGGATCAGCAGCTCCGTAGATTTCTGGTAGCGACGGAACTCTCTCAGAGCCTCGGTCCCGGGCCTGTAGCGGTGAGGCTTCTTCACGCCGCCGGGGTCCGGGCTCTCTTACGGCAGCCCTGCTCTCCAGCTGCTTCCTGGGGGCTTTGCCGCCGGTTGATTTACGAGAGAGTGAATAAACTCGAGAAGTACCGTCATGTAATCCACTGATTTCAACAATGTAACTGTATTCTGAATACCATCTATTTATTTTGTAACTGTAACGGAATACAGTTACTCATAATTTGTATTCTAAATACGTAACGCCGTTACATGTATTCCGTTACTCCCCAACACTGACCAGAAGTGAACCTGCGGGGTTCTAATATTGTTTATGCTGTTCTATTATTAGTTGGCTATGCCTTCATGGAGCAATTGTTTGGTAAATATGTTGCCGGGTATTTTTCCAGCCATAGGGAATTTGTTGTTTTAGCTGTTAAAGCTTTGGTGATTGCCTTGCCTGTGACACCCCTGCGTTTGATACTATGTTGGTTTGTTCCAATTGTAAGGGGCGGGGTTAGGTCCCATTTAAGCCGGTCTGTTCATTCTGTAAAGGAGGCTGCTGATGGGAAGACGTAAGTCTAGGAGCTGCTGATGGAAGGACGTAAGTCTAAGAGCTCTCCCGAGAATAGTGATGGCGAGATGAAGCTTCATGAAGCTTTGAAGCATTCCATCCAATTTGTTCGCACATGGGCCGAAGTTTCATGGGGCTTCATTTGCTCCTCTGCACCATCAAGTGGACATTACATGTAAATGCAATTATAATGACACCATGGCTCTTAGTCCAGGCAAAGTAGCCCATTTTGGAGCCAAAAATAGAAGTAATTGTAAAATAATTTTTTTCAGCATAGATCATTTCTATGAGGTGTCCAGAACAACATACTAAAAGTCCTAAGAAATCCTAGTTGAGGAAATATGTTTAATTCTAATCAATGTGTGCCAATAAGGCCAGGCAACAATACACCCCAAAGGGGCTATTTTTTTCCTTTACTCCTATAAAAATGAAACTTTACACAATGAAAGTAACCATGAAACGTAAAATTACAAGTTTCTTTGCAAATGAATTTGAAAATGCAAATGAGCTATACACTTATCGATGCCCAAAATACACCCAAATAGGCTTAATTTTTTCCTTTACTCCTACCCCAATTACACTTTACATAGTAAAAGTATACATGAAAAGAAACTTTTTTTGTATTACAAGTTTCATTTGAAAGGAATTTGAATATGCACATGAGCTCCACACATATTGAATATGTCCTTATTTGCATTGGCAGAAACACCATTCGTATGTATGACAAATACATCGGCCCATTCTTCATCCAATCATCCTACTGCCAATGGGTGATGGCAATGCTGCTTTTAGACTGGCCTCTAACCTTAAAACTGCCTGGTTTGATAGTACCTGCCAGGGGTATAACCCCCGCCGGTATAGTCCTCAGGGTCACCGAGGCACACGAGCCCCCCCAACACGAAAGAATAAAGAATGACACTAGCATTCTTGAACAAGCTAAGGTGTTCAGCAAGTAACAGGAAAATGTGGGAAAATACATCATCATTGCAGCAGGTGAAAAAGCTCTAGTATCACTGTATGGGGGCGAAAAAGATGAATCACTGGATATGCTGAGATACAGGCGATTCTGTGATACAGTAACTCAGAACTCATCTCCAGTGGAACCTCAAACTCTCCCTCCAACGTCAACAGCTGCAAAGTTCCATAGTCTTCGGGTCTTTTACCAAATGATGGAGTGGAAAAGGGGAAGTGAACATATGGACCCAAAAGACTGGGGGTGGCATGTTTTGGATTGGATATTTATGCCGATAATAACCGATCAGCCTGCGGCACCACCAGAAATACTAGCTGTAGTCCGCTGTTGTTGCAAGAAAGACTGCAGCACAAAGAGATGAAGATTGGGCCGATGTAGTCGGTCATAAAACGTTACTTTGCCTGGACTATTTGGTGCATGAAGCTTTGAATTGAATAAATGAATGAGTGATGTTTGTGATGCCAATAAATACATTATTAACTTTTTATTTAAAACAACAGCTTTTCAACAGCTTTTTTTTTTTTTTTTATAATTTCACCGGCTTTAGAAAATATCCTTTCACAGAGCACAGATCAAGCTGGGGTACAAAGAAAAGATACCGCAAGTTTGTACAAGTTAAGAAATAAATCCCCCCCCCCCCCCCCAAAACAAATACTCTAGAATATATTGCAAGCAAACGCCTGATAAAGTCCCAAGACAAGTACATGTGAGGGGGGGGGCATCCGTTGCATTTCGCGGACCCTTTTATTTTGAATCGCACACCAAACCGCGAACCAGTTTCTGAAACAGTCACGTGGTTCGGCCGGCTCGCGAGGTTTTGATCGTCATCACATACGTCATCAACACAAGCCTCGGTACGCGCTACACAAAAATCTTCCTGGATAACTCGACTCACGCTTCGAAGCCTCGACATGGATGACCCATAACTACCCGAGAAGCGTTTTCTTAGAAGTATATTGTTATTTTAATTATTTGTTTGGGCCAATGTGCCAATTTATTTTCTTATTTCCAAGTGTTTGTTTTTGCGCTCTTTTGTTTTATTTTATGTTTACCTTGTTAATTCTGCCTTGTCGGCCTTATATATGGGACAATAAAAATTCCCATCTTACACCTTCATCTCCAAGTCCTCCTGATTCCACGTAGCTCAACCGCTTATATACATCCTACCTTTAACACAGCACATTCATAGAAATCAGCTGGATGTGAGTTGTCAAAGAAATCAGAGCGGAGACTGTTTTGAAACATTTTTATTCACTTAGCTGAATCATTAACCTCATTGGACCTATAGACTATGAAGCATCTTAGGATATTTCCTGCTGTTATTTTAATATTTATATAATCATTATGAATTAAAAACTTTGGTATATCAATGCATATTCAGGAATTTATGTGTATAGATATTTTAATCTACTCATTAAATAACATACATTTTTACTCGATCATACCTGACATGCCAAATTTAAATCCTGCTTTCAGTGATAAGTGATAGCTCCTCTTGGACCGTGAGTAAACACATTAAAGTTGGCTTATTAACTTGAATATCTAACTGAACATAGTCAAATCCAAATAGTACAGCAAGCTGTCAAACAAAGCCGAAGTAGCTTTAATTTGCCTATTTGTCAGAATCAGAAAGGAGTCTGCTTCAATGCTGGGTCTTTGTCCTCTTTTTATGTTTTTCAAACTTGTGAAGATTTCATGGGTTCTTTTTTGACCCACACCACGTCCCTGCACAAAATTGATTTTCGTGGTTATTTGTCCAGTAGTTTAGCATAATCCTGCCAACAAACATACAATCACACAACACATACAGATGAAAACACAACCTCCTATAGGTAAAAAAAATGTCAGTTCATATGGATGTGGGTCACTGCTGCACGTCTGGCCTTCGTGTGGCCTGGACAAAATGGGTATGAGCCTAAAATAGCCCACTTGTAAAATAGCAAAAGTGGCAGATCGCTCAATTGCCATGATTCTATGCTGTAGGTGAGCTAGATTACACTGTGGCGGTGTCTGATTAGAATTCTGCCCTGTATGACTAGATGGAGCAAAGAGATGACAGTGTGTTTTTTTATCTTTGTCTTTTCCTCCTGCTCTGTAGGAAGGTGATGTCTGCCCCCAACTTGCTGCGCGTAGGAACGGCCGAAAATGTCTTTGTGGAGTGTCAAGACTGCACAGGAGCAAACATCGATGTCGATATCAACGTGATGAACCATCCAACCAAGAACAAAAGGCTGGCAACCAAAACTGTGACGCTTACCAGTGCAGGAGACTTCCAGGCACTGGGACAAATAACGGTATGTGAACCACTGTTGCTGTGACCTGGCGTCATTTTCTACCATGAACTCCGGGAAAAATGCTCCTCGCACATGTTCGTCCTGCTCCTCGTTCACACACTCATTTCTCTACATGCTGCCATCAGATCCCTGCTGGAGACTTTAGCAAGGACCCCAACGTGAAGCAGTACGTCTACCTACAAGCTCAGTTCCCTGACCGCCTGCTGGAGAAAGTCGTCTTGGTGTCCTTCCAGTCTGGTTACATCTTCATCCAGACTGACAAGACCCTCTACACCCCAAACAGTAAAGGTCAGTTCAATACGACTTCAGCGCTGACAAACTCACCCATATCTCTTCAAGTAGGCCATCATTTTTTCTTTTTTATGAATGACTGCACTCACTGTAAGATAAACCTCTGTCTCTCTTCCTGTCAGTTCATTTCAGGATGTTTGCAGTGACGCCCGGCATGGAGCCGGTGGAGAGGGACGAAACTTCCATTGCCATTGAGTTTGTGGTATTGCATTTTAACTTTGCATTTTACAAAAAAAAATTGAATTATAATCAGCTCAATGGCACATCATTTCTTAGCTTTCACCATCATCTCCAACGAATTCTCAGATTTAATTTTTTTTTTAAATACCTTCAGTGGACCTTGTTCCTCAGAGTAAAAACGTCACATGTCAAGGGATCTGTTGTAACAGCCGTCCCATCACTCATTGTACAAGTAAAAAAGCATTGTTGAAATAGCCAAGTGTCCGTCATTGAGCTGATAACAGGGAGGGATGTCGTTGAAAACTCTTGGTTGTTTGTATTGTTAGACTTCCCTATAAGTGGCATGGTTCAGTGTTAATGGTTGTCCAATGATTTTTATTTTTAGACTCCTGAAGGCATCGTTTTACCTCTGGATCCAGTCTCTCTGAAATCAGGGATCCACTCTGGAGTTTTCCAACTCGCTGAAATTGTCAGGTTAGTATTTGATTAAATTAAATTAAACTATTTTGGGCGGCCGTCTGCTTATTAATCTTTATTTACAACCTGACAGTTTAAGTGTATTGGACTGTCAGAAATAACAGAACAGTGACAGACTTCATTATTTATTAGAGAGTCAACCTGAGTAATTTAAATGCAGTTTTTCTCATCTTCAGACATTTTAATTCTAATTTTTGCATGTGTGTGTGTTTGTGTGTGTGCATGCATGCAGCCCTGGACTTTGGAAAGTTGTGGCTAAGTTCCACAGCAACCCACAGGAGAACTTTTCTTCAGAGTTTGAGGTCAAAGAATATGGTGAGTCCCTTTTATCTCAAGCATTATTTACTGTTAAACCTAAAAAGCATTCATTAATTTTTACTTCAACAATAAACTTACTTGATATAATACATTTTTCATTTTTTAGTGCTGCCCAGTTTTGAGGTGAAACTGACGCCTTCGAGCTCCTTCTTCTATGTCGACAGTCCGGATCTCACCATCAACATCAAAGCTACGTATGTGAAGGTTTTTGTTTTGTGGCTCTACAGAGAAGAGTTGTCATTAGTGGATTGATTGAATTAGAGGATGTGTTGGAGCTTTTGCTGATTTAGTCTGTTGTCATTGCTCAGTGGTGGATCTAGGATTTTTCTAAAGCAGGGGCCATAAAGGGCCCACAATTTACATGAGGGACAAATTAAATATCCAAAATCAATGCATAAATCTTGATTCAGTAAGGTGCACATTTAAGCATTCCTTGTTTGGCTCGATAGCTTTTAGAAAAGCCACTTATCATTGAATATATTTTTAAAAGCGTTTCTTGTTCAACCACATTGTGTTCTTCAGAAAAGTTTAGAAAATAAAAGTCTTAAAAATTAAAAAAAATTCTAAGTATTGTTAGTCACTGACCTTGTTTTCATTAGTATGATAAAAAAAATTTATTTCTTAGAAAAAAAAACACTTACAGGACATGGTCACTTCAGGGCCCAATCAGATTTCAACTGGGGCCAGTAGTGCCTGCTGGTCCTACCCCTGGATCCGCCATAGTTTTGATTTAGTTTTTTATTTTCTTATTATACTTCATTATTATAATTTTCTTTTTATTTGCATTAAAGAGTTTATTGATTGTCACCTTATTTTTGTAAAGCCTCTTTGAGAGCATTGAAAAGCGCTATAAAAATCTGATGTATTATTTTTATCATTATCACATTTTGATGATCCAAATTTTAACGGTCCAGTTTTTCTTCTTTGCGGGTTTAAACCTTTGCTTCTGGCTTTTAGTTATCTGTTTGGTGAAGAGGTGAGTGGCACAGCATACGTGGTATTTGGGGTTCAGTATGATGGTAAGAAGATAAGCTTCCCCAGCTCTCTTCAGAGAATATTGGTGAGCACATAATATAATTCTGTCTGCCAATTTGCCAGTTGCATTGCATTTCATTGCATTGTCATATTCCTATCTGCAGATATTAAATATTCATGATGTTCAGAATGAGGCCAGACTGACCAATAACTCCAACTGTTTGCTGACTGTTCTACTGTGCCACTATACTGTGTTTAATTGTTTCTTATGTTTTATGTCACATTAGATCGAGAATGGTAATGGGAAGGTTCAACTGAAGAGACAGCACATCACACAGACCTTCCAGGATATCAATAAACTGGTGGGGAGTCCGATATTTGTAACCGTCAGTGTGCTGACAGAGAGTGGTAAGAAAGACAAACTGTGAGCTTTTGCCATTTCAGCATATCTGATTCAGCAGCTCCAAGGACTTATTCAATGTCATTGACAAATATCCACACTATGGATGAGCAAACATATAGACTTCATTAAGAACATGTGCATCAGAAATTACCATTTTCATATATCAGTTTAGAATGTGAACAAATGTAATGAGGCTGTGGGTGAGTGTGCGTTTATGTTTCTGCACAGGTGGGGAGATGGTGGAGGCAGAGTTGAGAGGTATCCAGATTGTCACATCACCCTACACCATCCACTTCAAGAAAACACCAAAATTTTTCAAACCGGGAATGACCTTCGATGTTGCGGTAAAGGCCTGACAGATTTTCCATTCAATTATATGAAATGACACAGTGACGTTCTATATTTCAATGATGCAACATTAACAAATTATATTCCAGAGGGCAATCAGTAATTCAAACATTTCATATCATGCGTATCATTTATTTGCTGGAGACAGTGCTCATTAATCCACTGACAAAATACTGTAAAAAAAGTAAGCTGTTCAAGCTAATTGGATCAGCTTTTATCAGGCAACCTGAAATAAAATAAAATAACCTATGTTATATAATTAAATATATCTATGGATGATATACATATGCAATCACAAATATTGTCTGAACTGACTGTACAAAAAAAACATGAACAAAACACTAATCCAAATCCATGTGTTTGTTAGTAATATATTGCAAGGTGTCTTTTGTCAAGGCGCAGTGAAATAAAATGTATAGTTATTAATATTATATTATTATTATTATTTCTGTTGTTGTTGTTGTCTTGAGTTTGTATTTTAAAGGTTAGCTAATTACTACTCAAATCAACAGGTTACCTATTCCAATCCCAAATAGCAAAATTGTTTTGGCCTACACTGTCCCACTGTCATCCAGCCCACATACTGTGTTGAATGATGGGACTTGGGCAGTCTGCTCCAGTTCCCCAGATCTGAGTGGCCCTAATTCGTTTTGTGCTAACATTCACCATTGTTCTGTTCTGTCTATTATTGCACAGTACATACACTGCATACAAAATTATGTAATAGAGATTGTTTGCCCTTAATAAGCTGTAATTAACTGTATGCTTTGATAATACAGGTGAATATTTCTCATTGTTTGGCTGTTTGTTTCCTTGATGACAGATTGAAGTCACAAATTCAGATGGAATTCCAGCACAAGATGTTGAAGTGGTGGTGGATCCAGGTCAGGTGCAGGGTATAACTGCAGCAAATGGGTATGCAAAGCTTACAGTCAACACAGTGGCCGGAGATCAAAGACTGACGATCAATGTAAGTGTCTGAAGTTTCTTGATTTAAATTTTTGCTCTTTATATGACACAGTTCGTTTGGAAACAGGCGCCTATCACATTCCACCCTATTCCAGAAGAAAAAACAGACGGCATTAGCCTTGGTCTCCAGTGTAGAACCCATCATGGATAATCAATTACAAGTGTTGTTAAATTCTGCATTGTACAATTATACAACCGGTAACATGTGGAGAAAAAAATTGATTCCTAGAGCAGCTCCTGTGTACACCGGCATTTGCATGACAAGTGTACGTGGTCATGTAACTTTACATGTGTTATTTAGATGGGATTTTTTTCCTGAAACTAGCCAAAGCACTCACATTGACAGAGATCATTTTAGAATAACATAGTAGTATGGATAAAGCCTCTGTAGCGGTACAAGGCTCCTCCGCCACAGAGGTCATAGTAGCATATTCACAGAAAGAGTCACGGACGTAGGAAAGAAAGTGAAGTGTTACATTTAAGCCATCTTAAGTTGATACAAGGAGTTTTAAAGATGTAATAAACTTCTGGAGTAGGACTTTAAAACCCTCATCAATTCTCGTCAGTGTCATTCAACAATGGGAGGAGAATGGACGGGATGGTGCAGAGCTGAGATATTTTATATGTATTTCTTTATAACCAAGTGTGTCTCTAATTGAAGGCCACGACCAAAGATCCTCATATCACACGTGAGAGGCAAGCGAAAGCCACCATGACAGCTGCAAAGTACAACACTAAAAGCCAAAACTACATCCACATAGGTAAGTCTAAATAAATTCAGATGATAGGAAAAGGCTGTGATTATAAAGCACTGTATGCGCCATGAGCTATTCAGTGTCTCGCACTCATTGCAAAATATCATTTTTGTAGGTGTGGATACAACAGAGCTGGAATTAGGAAACAATCTGAAAGTCAACCTTTATCTAAAAAAGCAGTCAAATCACATACCTGGTGAGAGATGTTTTTCTCTGGCACGTGGCTCGACCTATGTCAAGTATAAACTCCGGTTTTAAGTTCTTATGGGTGAATCTGTGCCCCTAGATCCTGAGCAGGGGTCAGTTGATCCAACATGGCCGTTACAAGACGAGAGGCGAAATGTTGATTGCCCTGAGAGTTCGCATCATCAAAGACATGCTGCCATCGTTCCGCATCATAGCCTATTATCATCTAACTGACAATGAGGTGGAGTCAGACTCCGTGTGGGTGGATGTCAAGGACACCTGCATGGGCTCGGTAAGACTCACATCACTGCTTTTACAGAGTTAAACTAATTACGAGAAGAAACAAGACAAGCAGAGGGTGAAGAAGTTGGTTCTGTATTTTTGGAATACATTTTTATGTGTTTTTCATCAAGCACAAAACTGCTTGTCTCCTTCATTCATCGCCCTTCCCTTCATGTTTAGCTGAAGCTGGAACCTTCGATACTTGCTCCGTCCTACGAGCCTCGCAGGATGTTTGGTCTGAAGGTCACCGGAGATCCTGAGGCCTTGGTGGGACTGGTAGCAGTGGACAAAGGCGTCTACGTTCTCAATAACAAGCACCGCCTGACCCAGAAAAAGGCAATTTCTTTATTCTATCATTATCAATTGAAATATTTCCAAAAGTGGTTAATTTAAAATAAAGTGCCCTTTTTAAGTTTTCAATCTAGGGCCTTTCAGACATGAACTCCGAAGTTTGCCTTTCATACTGAATGAATGACGCAGGAGGAGATTCTCCGCTTAGACGTGTTCACAACAGCACAGAAATCTCTGAAGCATTCATGTGAGGGGAGGCGCAGCAGGCAGGATGAAACATATTCATCCTGCTGCAGAGATCTCGTGTTTTTTGTTTACATTGACAGTGGCATCAGCCCATATCAACAAAAGCTCTCTTCACATTTTCATCGGGGTCTTCCACATGTGTGGCACCGATTTTTCATCTGTGGATATTTGTTTTTTTCCCTTTTGCATCCGTCACGTGATAGAAGGGTAATGAAAACGCCAATATATTTGCAGGTGAACCTTCAAAGGATCTCCAGCTCTGAGTCTCTTACTTAGACATTTGCGTTGTGAAAGCATCTTATTTTGGAGGTTAACAATTCCTCTGCCAAGGCCCAATATATGATGGTCTAGAAATTATAGTACAAATACAAATGAAAAAAGAAAGTGCTTATTTATTTGTCATTAAAAGAAAAGCAAAAAAATTACCGTATGTGCCTTAATCCATATTTGGACCAAAGAATAATAATCAGGACCATTCCTCCACCAAGTTTGGGGGAAATTGGTTCAGTGGTTCTGTGCAATCTTGCTGACAAAAATATCCACCAACAAACAAACTTCCACACTGTTCAGGTGTGGGACATTGTAGAGAAATACGACACAGGCTGCACACCCGGCGGAGGGAAGGACAGTATGAGTGTGTTCTACGATGCCGGCCTGATGTTCGAGTCCAGCACTGCCTCGGGGACTCCCTACAGACTAGGTGACACCGTTTTTGTCCGATTTGTTTTCCTTTCTCACATTGAACTAACTTCATCCATCAGTTAAGATCAAAGTCATACTATATCATCTGTCAGTGGCTTTGTTTAACATTTAATCCGTGTCGCATTTCCAGAGAGGAAATGTCCGGTCCTCACCAGGAGGAAACGATCTCCCACTATAATGCACGTCACGACCAGCTTAGGTAAGAACCACAACTCTAAACTATCTAATCCACACATGACTGTTTGAATTTTGAATAAAAGTGAACGGCCGTAAGGTGGATAAGACTGACTTGACTAGTTTATGCATCTCTATTTCTTATTTGCCATAAATCAAACAGCTCCCCTTTCATTTTGTACTTCATCCCTTCTCACCTCTGTTTCTCCTCGACCCTCTTTCCAGTGAGTCATTATACCAATGAACTGCAGCGTGAGTGTTGCTTGGATGGCATGAGGGAGACCCCCCTGTCTTACACTTGTCAGATGCGCAGTGAGTACATCTCGGATGGTGCATCCTGTGCTGAGGCTTTCCTGCACTGCTGCACAGAGGTGGAGAACCTGCGAGACGAATTGAAGCAGGATCAGCTCGACTTGGCCCGCAGTAAGAGATGGATGATGAGGGAAGTGGGGGAAGAGGGCTGGGTGGGTCATCCAGGGCCAGACAATAGATTGTACATGAAAATAGCCGCTTTCTCCCACTATTTAGAAGTTCAAATCCAAAATGTCCACATCTTCGTCGGTTTCTTCTACCCGTGTGACACCGATTGTTGATCTAGAGATATTTGTATCTTTAAGTTTTCTTAATTTTTGCATCTGTCGAGTTTTATAAATGTCATCAACATAAAAGGCAACTCTAGAGGAGGCCAGATGTATCCCGTATACTGCATCCTGCCACTGCGAGACAGGCTTCACTTTTGTGTCCATCTCTATTTAAAGGTCGCATCGTATGCCCATTTTACTACAATTGATATGGTTCCTTGGGGTCTTAATGAAATTTCTGTAACATATTTTGGTCAAAATACCACAAGGATCATTTAAAACAGCACCCTTTTTACCCGGTCTAAAACAGCCCTCCTCAGATTGACCTGTTTTGAGTGCTGGAGACGCAGATACAATCTTGCAACCATATCGTTTTGAGCCAGAGTCAGGTGGGCTGAAGCCTGGCTGCGAGAGCCCCAGCTCCCCAGCGCAGGCCCGCAGTGGTAGCAGTTACCTCCCACTGCCCATAGCCCACTGCCCATAGCTTCAGTTAGCAGCCATAGCAGCTCCAGTTAGCGGCCAGTTTAGCTCCGGGGGGGCTAGCTCGTTCGCTCCCAGAGCCCCGGAGCAAGGAGATGGCTCCCTGGAGCTAGCTTGCTAGCCCCCGGAGCTAGCTCCAGGAGCCCCCAGAGCTAGGAGACAGCTCCCAGGAGTCCCTGGAGCTAGGAGACAGCTGTCCCCCCGGAGCTAGCGTTAGCTAACGCCTGAGACTATGACGTCAGTTCGGGTCGTAATCCCATTTGACGCCCTCTAGGGTATTGTTTCTGACAGAGAGGAACCACAACAAATCACGGGAGTTGTTTTTTTCCAGAGTTTTTGGGACGGTAGACATGCCAGATACCCAAATTAACGTGTAGAAGCACTACAAAAGTGGAATTTTCATAATAGGTGCCCTTTAAGATCTATGGGTCTGACTGGTGGTTGTGAGACAATCAAAGTGGTAACCTTCCTTGTTAATGACTCTCCAGGTGAGGAGGATGACAACAGTTACATGGACAGCAATGAAATTGTTTCTCGCACCAATTTCCCTGAGAGTTGGCTGTGGTCAGACATCGAACTGCCTTCTTGCCCGCAACAAACACCGAACTGGTGAGGCAACTAAAATAGACATTCAAAAATACTTTAGTTTGTTCATGTTTGACACCACCAACGTTGAAAACCTCTTTGAGTCTGTGCACTTTTTTTGTTTGATTCAGTGCCTCCACATCCTTTGTGAAGAGCGTTCCTTTGCAAGACTCAATCACAACCTGGCAGTTCACTGGCATCAGTCTGTCAAGAACCCGTGGTGAGGACTCTGTGAATTTCAGTCGTACCACGATCATCTTAAACCTCTCTCACCCCCCATTTTCTTTCTTCTCTGTTTCACCACTTCTTATCCTTCTCATCGTTAAGGAATCTGCATTGGCGAACCATTGGAAGTGATTGTCCGGAAGAACTTCTTCATCGATCTCAGACTGCCCTACTCTGCTGTCCGTGGAGAGCAACTGGAAGTAAAGGCGGTCCTCCACAACTACACCCCTGATGTTATCACAGTAAGTCTGAGTGCGATGCTTTGTTGTTTCACGATGGAGTCAATGAGAGGATGAACATTTGAGTCTACATGCTGAGTCTACAAACACCTTGTTCAGTGTTTGTCACAGTACACTATTACTGCCTGTAGTTTGTGAGATAGTTTGTGTTTCCAGGGTTATTCTCCACTCTGCTACTTCACTTTATATTCAATTATGACAAAAACAAATACTTTTGGACAACAATTTCAACCATTCAATTACTGTTAATTTCTTTTATTTACATCAAAGTGTACCTGAAATTATCAAATATGAGAGGAATCAACGAAGAAGAAACTGCATCTTCTTGAGGCAGATCTTTCACCAGCTGCCCATATACCAAACTCATTGATGTATCTTTGTGTCTTTCCCAAGGTGCGTGTGGATCTGCTTGAGGAGGAGCATGTGTGCAGCTCGGCTTCTAAACGCTCAAGGTATCGTCAGGAGGTCAGAGTCGGGCGACAAACCACACGATCTGTCCCCTTTGTCATCATTCCCATGAAGGAAGGACAAGTCAGCATTGAGGTCAAAGCAGCTGTTAAAGACTCATCAGTCAATGATGGAGTCAAGAAGATGCTGCGTGTGGTGGTAAGAGAAACACACACTGTAATATACCTCTTTTGCACCACATTTAGCAGGTGAAAGCAGGTATTTAAAGGCAGGTAAACCTGTTACAAAGGTGAACGACACCTTTCCTATTGCCAGAAGTTTGCCTTTTCCCCCCCTGGTGCATCATTTTCTACGTCACAAACCTTAATGGGGTCAGGGGGCGCGTCATCAGGGCCACGTCATGATTGACAGAAATGACAAGGAGTACTGTAGACAAGCTGTGTGACCAGGTTTGGAATTATTTGTATGATGTGTCGTTGATTTTTCTGTCTTGATCTTACCATTTGCTAAATGTTGATCTCCTTGAGGGTCTCCATCTTTGTTTATGTTTACCGGAAGTGGCAGAACCTTAGCAAGTATAATGCTCACCATGCAGCCGGTTGCCTTCACGTACTCGACCTGAGGCATGTTATTGTGTGATGTGGATGTATGTGTGGCTGCTGTCAGCCCTTTGCAACCAGTGATACCTGAGTTTTTGTATGTAGCCATTTTAAGTTGTAACATATCCTGCTCTCATTAAGTGTGTCAATATCATTCCCAATAACTCCATCGGGCTCTATAAAAGCATTCACCCCCTGTCATCAAATCTGAACGAACGAAGTTCGCAAAGGCCCAGCATAAATCAGATGGTCTGGGGAGGATTTCCTTTTTGTGTCACTAGCTTGTCCCGTTCTTACCATCTCATCGTTAGCTACTATGGCTGCGCTTACTGCAGCCTAGCCACTCATATACCTAGCTCTGTCACGTATATGGTGAGGACCCAAAAGCAGCACAGGCAGACGAGATCTCAGTCAGTAATGAACTTTATTATTCACTGCAGTCTTTAACAGTTCTTACAGTGGCAGGGTGAAAAAGTCTTTGCTCACAGTGATCCTCTGCGAGATCTGGGAAGGAGTGAGCCTGGTGTTGCAGACTAAAGGCAACAGCAGGAGGATTACCTAGATGGCAGACGGGTCCAGTGGTGAGCTGTGTAGCCACAGAGCCGAGCAGGTGCGTTTCCAGGAGGGGATAGGCGAAACTCGTGGTCGAAGACAGAAGGCTGAGGTAATATCCAGGGCAGAGACGAGGCAGGCAGGTCGGCAACAGGTGATCAGTCCGGGGAAAGAAACGCTGGAGGTCAGGCATAACACAAGACAATCTGGCACTGAAGCAGAGACAGGAGCAGGCTTAAATGCAGCCAGGGCTGTCACAGGTGTGGAGAGTTGGCCTGATGAGGAGGCGTGGCTAACAGTTGGAGTGGAGCAGAGAGAGAGATGAGTGGAAAAATACCAGCAGACAGGAGATGAGCAGACTGTGACAAGCTCGTTGGCTTTGACTCTGGCACGCAATGAATCCTGGGATAGGTTTGGCCGGAGAAGGATTCACCCATTGGATTCCAAATGCAGCCCCTTATTTGGGACTGTTGGGACACAGTTTTTTTAAAAGCAAAGCTTATTTTTCGGCCTACCTGTGGTCAAAGCCTGGAAACAAGCATGGCGATTTGTTCTGAAGAAGCCCCCCGAACTCAGTCTCCCAGAACGCTTCATGTTCCATTGTTTCAACAACATCACACAGAGGTGTGAAAAGCCACAAGGCTCACCTCCTATTGGTCACTCTGGCCCCATGACCTGTGAGGTCACCAGGCCAATATAAGGACAGGTCTGCCCCAATTCTTTCTCTTTTCCATCTACCCACCGAGGACAGCAGGCGGCCAGCCGTTTCTCCTGCATCTCCGAGAGGGGGGGAGGGGCGGCTTGGCTGCTCCAGCAAATCTTGTCTTCCCACCCAATCTACAAGAGGAGCGCAAAGGTCTAGCTTCCAGCTCACCTTATCAAGGAAACCTCCTCACCCTTCAAGCTCTACAAAATCCTAGTAGAGACTCGATGTCCTGCAGGAGAACTTTGACCAGCGACCGAGCCACAGCTCAACAGAACCGCGTATGCAGAAACCTTACAACAAAGCCAGAAGACTTTACACAACCTGCAGAACATACGGCGAACTGCACAGCAACTTTCTCCCTTTCTAAGGACTGGTCACATATCGGGCTAAATAATTAAACTAGACTAAGCAAGACTGTTTATTTGATTCTGTGTGGTGTTTATACGTTTGATTTATGTGGTGATATTGTGTTAATAAGTTAAATGAAAGTTAATGTTAGTTACGCTCTACACAGACCCTTTCATTCTCTGTTTACCATTCACACAGACACACGCATATCCCTAAACTTCCTTATCTCCATTACTTCAGAAGAAGAAGAGGGGGGGCTTAAGTTAACTTAAGTGGGCCAAACCACCATTTTGAAGGCATGCTGAAGAAGGTGTGAACCTTAGTCAGCCATTTTGGGAAGCATCCTAATTTACATACTCACATACACATCTTTGTTTAGCTAGTACGTTTGTTAGTAATTTGTGTTTTTATACTTTATCATAACAAATGTTTTTCTATCACAAATGTTCTTTCACTAATGTTGCATAAGTGAATTTTGCCAACCTCTACACTGTCAAGACTTCCTTAAACCTTCCCTGTTCATTATATCATCTTTAATAGTAAATATTGAGATTTCTAATTGAACTAGATCTAAATGAGACTGATCTTAATCAATAAATTGGCTAACTTTTCCCTTCTTTGGAGGGTGGTACCCCGAGGTAACTTTAACAAATTAAAGTCATGATTTAATATTAATATTTTAAATATGAATGTTTAATATTTGATCATTTAGGGCTTTACTTTGACTTCAAATGCAAACTGTATCAGCCCTTTCAAAATGCAACATCAACTGAGAAAAAGAATCAGACCAATAAGGATTGAATATTTTAACAGACAAACTGCTCTGTATTTTATTGTTAACCAGCATAATATATTACTTTAAAAGTAGTTGTGATTTGTAATGTTTGTTTCTGCTGTTTTTTTCCAGCCAGAAGGTGTTCTGGTTAAAAAGCAACAGATTATACCACTAGACCCCTCTAACAAAGGTGTCGGTGAGTTTACCACATAAACAGTTGCATTTGATAGTAATGTAGTAGTATTGTGTTTAAATTATTACTTGAATTTATCCTGTTTCTCTCTTCAGGAGGTAAACAAGAGATAATTATCAACAGTGGAATCCAAAGGAAAGATTTGGTTCCAAACACACCTACTAGCACACAGATTTCTGTGACAGGTGGGATTATGGTACATTTGGACATGTCGTATATCGCATGCCCGTAATATTAATTCATGTTTATTTGCACGTCTTCTCCTGTTGATTTAAAGTGCTTTGGTTTTTCTGTTTGTGTGTGTGCCTGCAGGGAGGGAAAACATTGCTTCAATGGTAGAGAACGCAATCAGTGGGCAGTCAATGGGTACCCTTATCCAACAGCCAGGAGGCTGCGGAGAGCAGAACATGATCTACATGACCCTACCACTCATTGCAACCACTTATTTGGACAAAACCAACCAGTGGGAGGCTGTGGGCTTAGAGAAACGAAACACAGCCCTCCAGCATATCAAGACCGGTAAGATCACTCAAATGTATTTTCTCGCACATACCTAATTTCACTGTGGCTGAAGTGGTATCAAAACAAATGAGACACAACATGCTACCCCTGCTCCACATATCCGAGCTACAACACTCAAGCTGTTTTCAGACTTGAACTCAAGAGAATATCACACAATTGGGTCCATACTTTCTCCCAAGTTCTTCTTCCACATATGACAACACAGCAGGAGATTCTCCACTTAGACTCATTCACATCAAGCAAAGAAATTGCAATTAATTGCAAAGTCCCTCTTTGCCACGATAATGAACTTAATCCCCAAAAAAAAACATTTCCACTGCATGTCAGCCCTGCCACAGAAGGACTAGCTGACATCATGTCAGTGATTCTCTTGTTAACACAGGTGAGAGTGTTGACAGGGAAAAGTCTGGAGATCACTCTGTCATGCTGATTGAGACAGAATAGCAGACTGGAAGCTTTAAAAGGAGGATGTTGCTTGAAATCATTGTTCTTCCTCTGTTAACCATGGTTACCTGCAAGGAAACACGTGCAATCATCATTGCTTTGCACAAAAAGGGCTTCAGAGGCCAGGATATTGCTGCCAGTAAGATTGTACCTAAATTTACCATTTATCGGATCATCAAGAACTTCAAGGAGAGAGGTTTAATTGTTGGAAGAAGGCTGCAGGGCGCCCAAGGAAGTCCAGCAAGCGCCAGGACGTCTCCAATAGTTGATTCAACTGCAGGATCGGGGCACCACTACTGCAGAGGTTGCTCAGGAATGGCAGCAGGCAGGTGTGAGTGCATTGGCATTGACGAACAGTGAGGCGAAGACTTTTGGAGGATGGCCTGGTGTCAAGAAGGGCAGCAAAGAAGCCACTTCTCTCCAGGAAAAACCTCAGGGACAGACTGATATTCTGTCAAATGTACTGGGATTGGACTGCTGAGGATTGGGGAAAAGTCCTCTTTTCTGATGAATCCCCTTACCGATTGTTTGGGGCATCTGGAAAAAAGCTTGTCTGGACAAGAAAAGGTGAGCGCTACCATCAGTCCTGTGTCGTGCCAGCAGTAAAGCATCCTGAGACCAGTCATGTGTGGGGTTGCTTCTCAGCCAAAACATCCTCCGAAAGCTACTTCTCCCAACCATCCAAGGACAGTTTGGTGACAAACAATGCCTTTTCCAGCATAATGGAGCACCTTGCCATAAGGCAAAAGTGATAACTAAGTGGCTCGGGGAACAAAACATTGAAATTCTGGGTCCATGGCTAGGAAACTCCCCAGACCCTAATCCCATTGAGAATTTGTGGTCAATCGTCAAGAGGCAGGTGGACAAACAAAAACCCACAAATTCTGACAAAGTCCAAGCATTGATTATGCAAGAATGGGCTGCCATCAGTCAGGATGTGGTCCAGAAGTTTATTGACAGCTTGCCAGGGTGAATTGCAGAGGTCTTAAAAAAGAAGGGTTAACACTGCAAATACTCTTTGCAGATTCTTAATGTAATTCTCAATAAAATCCTTTGACACTTATGAAATGCTTGTAATTATATTTCAGTATACCATAGTAACATCTGATAAAAATATCTAAAAACACTGAAGCAACACACTTTGTGAAAACCAATACTTGTGTCATTCTCAAAACTTTTGGCCACGGCTGTATATGTAAATGGGGGAGGGTCCGTGACGTCACCCGCTGGTTTCTACAGAGGGAGAATGAGACTAGTAGGAGGCGTTCCCCCTGCGCCATCTTAACGGTGCCTACTCCTCCTCGCTAACCAATCAATGGGCAAGGACGAGCAGCGTGAGTGCCGACTCACAGCTTAGCGACGCTAGCAGAGCTCGAGTTGACTGGTTAGCTCAGGCTACGGCTAACCGGCTAATCGCGACATGCTAACCGGGGGAGCTAACGGCTACCAGCAACATGCTAACCGGCGCAGCTAACGGCTAACGCTGTGCTGGAGGATGGTCGCAAACTTAACCATGAACGAAAGTAATAACCTTGAAACTATACAACAACAAAACCTATTTATTTATATATCATCATAATCATATGCTTACATGCCTCAAGTGGTTTTTAATGTGTAATTTTTATAAGTTACCGTTTATTTAACACGTCTAATGAAAAGATTGGAGCAAGTTAACTTCAGTCGTCTGTTTAGTTGTGACTTGATTTCTGATTTGATACACTTTAGATAAGAACCCAGTGTTTTATTTTTCTTCTTTGCCTTAAGAGACAGAAAACAGTCAGCACAGCTGTGTCCTACAGGCTCGCCTGTCCCTGATAAAATGACAGGAAACATAAAAGTATGGCATTATTGTCGAGGAAATGTTACTTATGAACAAAGTTTGTGTCCTTATTTTCTGTGGATATTCAACTATGTATTGCTTTTGGATTAAACTGTGCACTACCAAGACAATGAATGTACAGTATGGAGTTCTTTCACATTAAAAGTATTGCATATATTATTTAATATATTATGTATTATGTGCAATACTTTGCTTTGATTGTTTGTAAGTTATGAAAACAGGTCTGTACCTGGAGTCATTGTTGAAGTGATGTCTCATGTTGGACATCCTAGAGGAACATTAAACACAAATACACAGATATATTAAGTCATACATGTGCAAGGTTAACTCCTTAACAGACTTTTACATGGTAAAAATAAAAGTTTATTACTAAGTTCATCAGATCATAGTCATTTCAGCTTAGGAAATAGGTTGTGGACATCAGCCTCAGGTTCTCTATGTGACTGTCTATTCCAGTAAAGTTACACTTACTATAATTTATTTATAATTAACACAATAATTCGGTGAAGTCTGCCTAAGATTAACAATGTAAAAACTGAAGGTAGCAGACACGTTTAGTTTTCACTGTAATATGTTACAACTAGGGCTGTCAAAGTTAAAGCGTTAATCTATGAGATTATTGTGACCTAGATTAATGCGATAAAATATTTTAACGCAGTTAACGCAGCTTTGTTTACATCCGGTGTGCGGAAGAAAATTCAGCTCCTTGAGCAAGCTGCCAGCGTCGCCCTTCAAACACAGCCCGTCAAATGATTAGTCCCGTCTGAATGAAAGCACAGCAAACTGCACAAGGACAGCAGGAAGAGTTGCTAGTTCAAGATGTTGCCACCCGGTGGAATTCTGCCTTGGAGATGATCAAACGGATCCAGCGAAACAAGGGTCTGCTCGCTGCTACCCTGGCTCAGCGCTGGCTGAACTATATTTCTTTTATTTTGCCGTGTCTGTCTTATTTTGAAGGCCCACAGCAGGAACTTCTGGGGAATAGTGTAGGAGCGCACCCTTTATTATCTCAGAAGCAGTTTCCCCCGGTCTGAGTGAGTTGTGTCGCTCTGTCTGTTAGTGTTTTAGTTAGTTTCTAATGGTTATTTTAGTGTATGAAACTGGTTTAGTAATATGCAACTTTTCTTTTGTAGATAACTGTGACTGTGTCCCGTTATATGTTACAGAAAATAAAGTTAAACTGTTTCACTAAGCCTGAGTCAAGTGAAGTGAATGAAGAACGCAGCAGTGCAAACAGAGACCGTCACACAGGCAACTCCACTCTTTCCGTCCTCTCATGTGCATTTTTTTAATCTTCCTCGAACTGTGTGTGTGTGTTTGTGCGCATGTTCGTTTGTGTAGTCCTACGCCGGCTGCACACCGGACGCGTAAGCGTCGCGTAGATCCCTAGCACGCCGGGGCCAGGCTGCACACCGGACACGCTGAACTCCGCGGCGGTCATCCTGCAATTCCTCTCCGTGATCACACATACAGCTGATATTTGTCATTAACTGCAACGGTGTCCCAGCATTTGTCCTTTTTAATGTTGTCTTTAAACAACACGGCCGAGAATCGTACAGCTCACTGTACTACTTCTCCACTTCAATTATTAATTTAATGTCATCCATCTTCAAGAACTTCTCCGCAGTTTGCTCCGCTCAATGTCGGGTGTGGAGGGTAAACTACGTATTCTTCATTCAAGCCTATGTGGAGAATACGTATTCGTAATGGTGTCTCAAATACACTTTTTTTTTACCTTTTACTAATCTGGATGTTTCACTGAAGAAAGAAGCAGTGTAATTTTTTCCAAGGACATTGGGAATATTTTCAGCTGTTGTGTTTAAATATTTTTTTTTTACACAATTTATCATACATGATATTTAACGACATGGCTGCCACTTTATAGGTAGGTGTTATAGGCCTGAGTCTCTTTGAAAAAATAAAATACACGCTGTCTGAAGTGATTTCTTGTTAATTCATTAGATTTAGTCTTTAGAAGAAAAACAAACTTTTAATCGCGATTAATGAATTTCAAAATGTGAGATTAATTAGTTAATTTTTTTTAATCTTTTGACAGCCCTAGTTACAACACAACACCAATACTCTGAATAAAGAGCTTTAAGAGACTTAATGCTACTTTAAACAGCTGCTCTTATAATGCAGATGTGACTTTAAATACTCAAGTATCAGTTGATCACAGTAAATCTGTTTCTGCAGAATAAGAATCTGTGTAACACAGTCAAGTCAAATGGGTGGGCGAGTTAAACAACTTTACATAACATTAGTTATCTTACGTGGTGGAGCTAATTCTCCGGACACACACAGTCTCCTGTCTCAGTTTAAAAGATTCATCATCAAACTCTACCGCTTCTCTCTGCTGGGTGGATCGGTGCAGGCCGGTATGTGTATGTAAAAACTCCCGTCCAGTTAGCCCGGTTAGCATCCTATTACTGGTGGTCTCTTGACTGCTGGCGAGCGTAGCTAAGCTAGCGAGCCTGGTACAGAGATACAGGTCCCTGCGAATCACTACTAACACATCTAAATAAAAGACTAAACTTCACTTACCACAGAAACAGGAGCGCAGACGCCTCTAGTTGCTCCGTCAGGAGAACAAGCAGCTCTTCTAACCGTGTAACTCATCCGATGTGTGGGTGGAAGCCTCTCCACGGTGTCAGGCTGTGCTCACTCTAACAGGGATTAGCCTGTTAGCTCCGGGAGAGCCGAGCAGACACCAGGCTAGGAGTGACAGTCGGCGAGTTTACTGTGACGTCACGTGAATTTCAAACATCTATATCGCTTAATTCACCCCCCTCAGAGTTGTCATGAAGGAAGAATCTCGCAATTGAGACTAAAACCAATTTTTGTACAAGGCTGTAAACAGGTTTAATATGGGAGTCAATTGGACTTGGGACATATAAATTCTGCTGCAGAGATCAAGGGTTGTTTACAGCATATCATCTTCAGCATTGTCTCTTATCACTAAAATCTCTGTTGACATCTTTGTCAATTTCTTCTACATGTATGGCACGGCTTTTTCATCCTGAAATATCGGTACCCTTTTTCTCTTTTTGTATCTTTTTCGCGATACAAACGTCATCAACCCACCCACTCGCTTGCAGTGAATCCTGCCGAGGATTTCTTGCTCACAACGGCTCATTTTAACTTTATCCAGAGCTTTTACCCAGAGGCTGGCAGGAAAACTCTGGAGCCTCTCACTCTGCCAGTGACCCCCCCCGGAGAACGTCAAGGGATTATCTGGAGTTAGGTTCTTGTCCGAAAGCAGCTTAACTAAATACAACGCATAGACACATACACAACTAAGGTTTTCACCCAGTTTTCACAAACAAAACTGCCATCAGTTATATTCAGTTAAAGCATTGTGTGTTTTGTTTGTGTCCAGGCTACAACAACGAGCTTGTCTTCCGTAAACCTGATGGCTCTTTTTCTGTGTACCCCCATCGCCAAAGTAGCTCCTGGTGAGGCATCATAACATCTATGAACTCATATGTAAACATCCTCCAGTTTGTAATGTAATGTCTCCTAACGTATATTCTACTATACTATGAGAGGGTATATTTCATAGCAAATTTATAGTTCTAAACAATTACCACCTCTCCCCTCCCTAAGGCTGACAGCATACGTTACCAAGGTGTTTGCCATGGCCAACAGTCTGGTGAAAGTTGAGAGCCACGTGATCTGTGATGCTGTGAAGTTCCTGATTCTCAACGCGCAGCAAACTGACGGCGTGTTCAGAGAAGTCGGAATCGTGTACAGCGGAGGGATGATTGTGCGTACACTAATTTCATCAACATCAGTCTTCAAATTAATGGACATGAAGAATAACATTAAAAATGATATCACCATATACAAATAGAATGAAATTTGGGCATATGTATGTTTGTAGGGTGATGTGCGTGGCTCCGATTCCGATGCCTCCATGACGGCCTTCATCCTCATCGCCATGCAGGAGTCACGGACTCTATGTAATGCCACTGTTAGTGTGAGTACTGGCCATCTTCAGTTACTTACTTCTCATTATGAAACCATTGGTTGAGCCCTGCCCCCTTATTTACTACTGCCCCTCCTGTCAACCTTCCTGTTCTTGCACGGCACATACAGTTACAAAAATACTTGTGGCATATTTACTGCTCAAAAAGTACATTTACTTTGATACTGTACTGTAGTTTATTATTAAGTAGATTAATTGTCAGGTACTTTACACTTTTAGGGTCAGGGTTCCCACACAATACATGTATCAGCAAATATCTGTACTTTCTACTCCTTGCAATGCATTGTGTAACATGTATTATTGTGATTTCCCTCATCCTCTTTTTTTCCTCTCCTGAGGCGCAGAGTCTTCCAGGCAGTGTAGACAAAGCGGTGCAGTACCTGGAGAGGCGTTTGGCCAGCCTCACCAACCCATATGCTGTTGCCATGACATCGTACGCCTTGGCCAACGAAGGCAAACTGAACCGAGAAGTCTTCTTCAAGTTCGCTTCTCCAGGTGCTGCCACACAACAATAGTATATGGATGTGTACAAGCAAATATAAAACACATCAACAATTAATTAGAGCCCGAACAACATTGATATTATGGGAATATTTAAACCAATATTATAACATACCTCTGCCAAAGCCCAACAGTCCCATTCTAAAACCACATTTAAGTTCACTAGATCCAGATTTTTATTTCCATTATCACCAAATTATAATGACTCGTGACTATTAGTCCCCTAAAAAGTCTGATTGGTCTTATCAAGATCCATGGATTATTCTCTGTTATATCAACAAATATGTCCAAGTCAATAAAGGCCCAAATCATGTTAAAGTAAAGTAAAAAAGAAAACTTGATTAGTCCCCCAATCCAACTCTGCACCAAAATTCATTATTGTAATATTTTCTTTCTTTTGTCATGCCCCGCCTCTCCACACAATTTCATGAAAATCAGTTGAATAGCTTTTGCATTATCCTGCAAACAAATAAACAAACATTGTCTGTAAAGTATATCTATTTTATAGTTGAATATCAAGTCTTATTTCAGAAATATTTAACATAGATTTACATACTAAAAACTAAATGTCAAATATCTTTATTTGCCTTAATAATCCATTATAAATTGGATTTTCATGTAAATAAGCTTGTGTTTGATCACATTTTCCCATTCCTCCTGTTTTTATTTCATTTTTTAAGCAAAATTAGATATTCTTAGTCACTGAAGTTTGTCACAAGTTCTTCTATGTATTAAAAAGTTACTTTGTCTGTTTAATCCCCCTCAGAGCGGTCTCACTGGCCTGTAGTTAAGGGACATATTTACACACTGGAGGCCACAGCTTACGCTCTTCTGGCTCTGGTCAAGGTCGGGGTAAGCATGTCCCACTTACAGTATGTGTGTTTGACCAGCATGTCGAGCTACACTGTTACGCCCCCTGGTGGCTCGTAGCAGGACATAACATAAATGCAACAGCTTTGAAGAAGTGAGGGTGCAGTCACACAGAAGACAAGACCCGATATAAGACAAAGACAGTATTTATTTAAACAAAGCAACACAGGGATCAACAAGGACTATCAGTGGGCTGCTAACAACTTAAATAATACTGGTAAAACTAACTCAATACACCAGCAAACACCAAAACCAAACAAAACAATCAGAGCTCTGCCACAGCTCAACACAAAAGCCTCCTCTCGCCAACAAAACAAAAAAAGGACTATTTAAAGGGGAAGGGTTGATATCTGAAACAGGTGTGGTGATTTGAAGATTGGAACCAGGTGAGATGAGCGGCCATGATGCTTCTTCTTCTGTGGCCACTTCACTGGCGCGTCCTGCCCGAGAGCTTCCCCTTCCAGTCCCTGCAGGCATCACCAGTCTACCAGGATGTGGAGACAAAACAACAACACAAGACAGAACACAATACATGTATACATACAGGACATACAGATCACTGTCCGTAACATACACACAATAACAGTCACAAGCCATGCCTTCTCATTAAAAGGCTGGAGGGATTATTAGACTAGTGCAGTGCCTGCTCTAAAATAACAATTTGGAATGGGCTGCTTGCTTGGCCTGTGCTAATGCTGGTTGCAATTTTTCTTGTACAGTAAAAAAACATTGCTAACCATTGATAACCGATTACTTGTATCAGGCGAGCGCCATGTCTCTGCAAGGAAGAATTGCCATGATAGAAAAAACTAATTTACATGGTGGGCTTTTGAAAACCTAACCAAAACCGATGCTCGCTCACAGGAACTTAGACCCTTTTCTCCCCCTCTGTTGATAAAGGCCTTCGAAGAAGCCCGACCTATCGTGAGATGGTTCAACCAACAGCAGAAGGTGGACGGAGGATTTGGATCAACTCAGGTAACAAAGCACTCTCTCAATATGCACCTCTAGTAGGGCTGCTCAATTAATCAAATTTTAATCGTGATTTCGATTATGGGGTCAAACGATCTCCAAACAACTGTAATCAAGTTGAAACGATTATTTGGCATTTTTTCGAAATAGACGCACATGCGCAATTCAGTCCTTCCCCAAAAGCGCGGCCCCGCTGACTGGCGCTCACTCTCCAGCAGCTGTGAAGTGAAGGAGGCGAGTTGTGTGTGTGGTGACCGGCGGTATTTAAAAAACAGTGCGAGTGGAAAATGGCAGAGGGACGGCAGCCCCGTTTGATCGACAAAAAGGGTTGAAGAAGTTCTCTTGTATGGGAACACTTCGGATTTGAAGAATCCGACGAGGAGCAGCACCACACAATGTAGCGTCCGCGCCGCGCAGCGTCCATTCTCTACGCGCTGCCACCCGGCTGTTCTCACCGGACCTGCATTTCTCCGCGCCGGTGACGTATATTTCTGGTCAGCCGAGAGGTTGATGTGGTTGTAGAAGTTGATGATGAAGGAAAGGACCGCGGACCCAATACTTACATTATAACAGAGTTTATTACACAGAAGTTTCACAGGTCAGCACGAGCTCTAGAGACTCGGAGAAATCACACAGCCAAAAGGTGAAGTCTGACTTGCAGGGGTCGGACACACAGTATATATAGAGAGATTGGTTCCGCCCATGACTTCAGGTAAATGGCGTCCCCCATGGGATCTCTGACTAAAGAGGGACATGTTTTTGTGTCCGAACATGAAGACACATTGGTCAAGAACATTCCTTCTACTCCCATCCATTAGCAAGTGAGAGGTCACTCTGAGAGTCAAAGGTCATTTCAAAAAGGTAGAGAACTTCTAAGATAAACATCTGGAGGACTCTCTGAGAATGTCTGAGAGTCCAGAAGGCAGGTATCATAAACGTAAGCCTGTCATTATGTTTTGAACACACACCAACATGTTCTACTCTAACGAATACACGACACCGGTCAGCCCGCGATTCTCCGCTTGTTGTTGTAAGTAACCCCCTCAATGAAGGGGTTCGGGGGTAAATGATGATGGTCCTCATAGCCCCCATAGGATTTCAAAGTTCTCATTTACAAAGTGTTTTGTTGGAGAGTGTTAGGGTTGCCATCATAAAGGGTTTGAATGAATGCGCACCAATATCCTTGTTTCAGGGAGAAATAAGACACGCAGCCGTCATCGGTGTTAACCGGAAGTGATTCACTTTACTGCGCACTCTCTAGTCATTAAAAGAATAAAGCATAGACGTCAGAATACGGGCACATAATAATCGATTGAATAATCGTGATTATGATTTTTTCCATAATCGAGCAGCCCTAACCTCTAGCTAGTTATCGGGTCTTTGAATTGTCATTCATTCATTCAATCTTTACTTTAACCCAGGAATACATTAAGGTTGATACCTCATTTACAAAATAACAGTTCATGAAATGTTATTCAAAGCAAATTAATCAATTAAAGCAAATTAATCAACTAAAAGAAGAAAAGCTGGAGGTAAAATAAACTGAGATTTACAACTTAAATTGCTCCAAGAATTTAATTAAGTTGAACATTAGATCTTACTTTATGTTGTGTAAATTAATCTGGACCTATGAACAATATCTTTGGTTTTTAAAAGTGTTATTTTCTCCCCCTCCCTCTTTCTCTATTTCCAGGCTACCATCATAGTGTACCAGGCTGTAGCAGAGTACTGGGCCAGTGCTAAAGAACCAGCGTATGATCTGAATGTGGATATCTTGTTGCCGGGCAGGGCAAAGACTGAAAAGTTTAGCTTCAACCGGGAAAACAGCTATACCACAAGAACATCTAAAGTGAGTACACACTCTCACACACAAACTTGCATGTTGCTTTTCTTTTTGTTGCCTCTGCTGATACAGTGTGTACTTGTGTGTATTTTATATCCTCAGATCAATGATATAAACCAGGATGTGAAAGTGACTGCCACAGGATCAGGAGAAGCAACAGTGACAGTAAGTAAAATGTTTTTTTTGTTCTTTGCTCTATCATCTGCTGTTTATATGTTCTTTATTGATCCCAGATCCGACCAGATACATTTTAACCTAGTGTCAACAAAGCTTGTACGACAAAAGCTAATTTATGTGATATTTTCTGTGTGACAGATGGTGTCGCTGTATTATGCTCTACCTAAAGAGAAGGAGAGCGACTGTCAGAAATTCAACATTTCAGTGAAGCTCATCCCAGGTAATTTGCTTGTCTCTTCATTTTTATATGTTGTAATAATTTGTCATTTTCTATGTCTCCCTGTATGCGACTGTGATTTTCCTGCTGAGTCGCCATCACTCTGCCCAATTTTCTTTTCTTTATGAGAGAGGATTTAATTCTTGTGTGTTATCTTGCTTTTACAGACAAAATGGATGCAGATGAGATGATATACAAGCTGATAATAGAGGTTTTGTAAGTACAATAAAGAAACAATACTGACTGAAGTGTTTTTCATATTGTTTTAACTGTCTCGTTTAATTGAACATTGTACATTTCCTACACAGATATAAGGACAAGGAGCGAGATGCCACCATGTCAATCTTGGATATCGGTTTGCTGACTGGCTTCACCGTCAACACTAATGACTTGGACTTAGTAAGAGCTTTTACAGATACACACATACACATAGAGCCAATGTGAGAAAGGAGATGTTTAATGGTTTTGAAAGGTGTCTGACACGGTTTGTTTGTGTGTGTAGTTGTCTAAAGGACGTGCCCGCACTATTTCAAAATATGAGATGAACACTGTCCTGTCAGAAAGAGGCTCACTGATCATCTACCTGGACAAGGTGAGACGCAAGCCTTTCTTCCCCCTTTCCCCTTTTTCTCTAGACCTTGTTTAGTCTCTACTTCACATTTGCTACAAATTTCTCCGCAGGTTTCTCACACACGACCAGAGGAGATCACATTTAGGATTCACCAGAAGATGAAAGTGGGCGTCTTACAGCCAGCTACTGTTTCTGTCTATGAATATTATGACCGTAAGCCTCAAACGCACTTAGAATGACACTCAGTAGAGCACTTACCTTCCTCAAGGCCTAACAGTTGCCATAATTCAATCAAGCTGCACCAAATTGCACACACTTAAAAAAACATCCTATCAAGTGTTTAATGTTGATTTTCACTGATGTAAGCCACTGTATATTTCCTTTCCATTGCAGAAAGACATTGTGTGAAATTCTATCACCCAGAGAGGAGAGCTGGACAGCTACTGAGGCTCTGCAGAAATGATGAGTGCACATGTGCCGAAGGTAAACAAGGTGGTGTCTCTTTGAAGACAAAAGCCATCCATACATCCATCCACTATCTATACTCCTTATCCTTTGAGAGTCACGGGGGGGGTTACTGGAGCCAATCCCTGCTGACGTTGGGCGAAGGCAGGGTACACCTTGGGTAAATCAGGGGCCAGCATACAGAGACAACAACCGTTCACACTCACATTCACACCTACAATCTCCTGCTTAACCTTCGACTGTTGGAGGAAGCCACAGTAACCGAAGAAATCTAACGCAAACACAGGGAGAACATGCAAAGACACGCTCAACACATGACTGTAATGTAGTTGTAACCCACATGGATACCAGACCCATATATATCATTTAGAGAGAGTTTAACGCGCCCACCACAAGGTGGCGCGTTAGCCCTGCATCCATGGTCACGACCACACAGCGTGTCCTCTACCTGAGACTCACTCGAGACATTGACGAGAGAGCTGCCCGTGCAGTGAGCTGACCAACCTGGGAGAGAGCTTTGTGCGTTTGTACGAGAGAGAGAGAGAGCGGAGCTGCTTCAGCCGTGTAGGCCTAAGCCTCTGTTGGACTCCGATTGTTTTTTTTATAGATTGATAAGAATTCTGAACCCTTGGTGGTTCAGTGGTGAGCCAGGCGATTGACAGCGGACGGAGATCGGGATCCGCTCCAGACATCTCACTTTCCTTTGATACAGAATCAGATAAGAACGTTCACCATAAAACCTACCCGGGTAGTAGAACAAACACAGTGTTGAAACCCCATCTTCTGTTATAGAAGAAAGGATACTTTTCTTTGAACTTTGTTTTATTATTTTATTTTATTATTTTATTGAAAGAGCTCTATTGTTGTTTTTGTTCCCAATGCTATGCACTGTTAAATAATAATTGTTTGTAAGGCAATAAATGATCACTGTTCAATTTCCAGTCAGAGTCCGACTTCCTGAACCTAGAGGAATGGGAGTTGCTTTCTAACAATAAGGTTAGAGGCGCTACATAGTGCTTTCATCATCCTCCATTGTCTGTTACCTGCAGCCTTTTAGTATCTCACCTCATTAAATTTGGGTGAAGATTAAATGAGTTGGAAGCAGGTGGTCGTGGAAAGTGGCGCACAGTAAATCTCCAGAAGCTGATGTCTCCGGTCGATGCATCCATACACCAACACATGTTCTCAATTAATCGAGTCATCACTTGTGTATTTACTTTGTGCCTATTGTTTCTTTCCAGAGAACTGCAGTATGCAGAAGAAGGGCAAGATCAGCAATGATCTGCGCACAGAAAAATCTTGTGAGACTACTCCTACCAGCAAAATAGATTTTGGTGAGATGCACTTAAAATGGTCTGCACTTAAGTTGAGATTTGTTTAAGCCTGAACATATTGTATGTTTGTGTAAGTGATTGTTAAAAAATCTAAATAGCGAGGTATCAATCTGCATCTTGTATGTCCTCAGTGTACAAAGTGAGACTGGAGAACTTCACAGACGGCTTGTCTACTGACATTTACACAATGAGGATATTGGAAGTGATCAAAGAAGGTGGGTATTTATCTCCTCTGTGAACCATCGGAAATTTTAATCACCTTTTTTTAGGGTTTTTTTAGGCCGTTTTTACCAAGGTCCAAAACCAGGATCATGTCTTTTCTACATTATTTGCATTTGATCGGTTGTTTTTTGATTAGTTTGTAGACAGACCTGTTGTCAGTTCGGCAGGTGGAGAAAATTAATGAGCCAGTTGATTTCGTTGCCACAGTAATATCATTATGGTATTACTAGCAGCATTACAAACTTCAGGCTCGATATTATTGGTACTAGAGACTGCAAGCAGCTTGCACTTCTTTGTCTGTCCTCTATTCTTTAATGCCGTCTCAACCCAAAGCATCTTCTCTCATATATTTCAATCGCAGGAAGTTTCGATGTGGGTCCTCAGGGGAAAGAGCGCACATTCCTGAGTTATCCACACTGCAGGGAGTCTTTAGATCAGGGCGAAGACAGAACGTACCTCATCATGGGCACGTCAAAGGATATTCACAGAGACGAACAACATCAATTGTAAGTTTCTTTGTGTTTAAACAACTGCAGCTCCCATGTTCTCTACTGTCTCTGCACTTTTTCGACATCATGTTCCATGATATTTTCACATGTGGTATTTCACTCTGCTCTCCACAGGTATCAGTACGTGCTCGGGGAAAGAACCTGGATCGAGTACTGGCCCACAGACGCCGAGTGTCAAGTCGAGGAGCACAGACCAACGTGTTTGGGCTTGGAGGATATGGTCCAGCAGTACCAGCTCTTTGGATGTCAGCAGTAGCGTAACACAAGAGAAAATGCTTTCTTTTTTAAATCATTTTTATTTGCTGCTGTGAGATGTGAAGGATTAAAACCTTAATACCTGCATTGTGTTGATTAAAATGTATCGGTCTTAATGTCATTGTCAGTGTCTTTTTTCAATCAAACTCTGTAATCTGCTGTGATGTGAATTTTTTAGACAACTCACACACTATGGATCAATTAATATTTGCGGCAGTCATAACAGACAGTTTTACTGTAACTGAAATGCTGTGCTTCTACTGGCTAAATATGGGTTCACAAGAAAATCAGGTCAAACAAATACTGTGAATGAAAACGCAATGGGAATGTGATGCAGCAGCCTCTTATAAAATTTAAATGAACATTAAATTAGGTGATTCAATTGTTGGACAAGTATTAAGGTGACATGTTGAAGGTGAGTCTGTGTTGATGGCATCCTAAGCATATGTGGTTCCAGTGTTTCCCCTTACATTATATTGGGGGGGGCCCCTGAAGGTCACGCGTTTAGATTTCTCTGTATCGCACAGTGCGGAGTTCCAACCCGATGCACTCACACACACACACACACACGTGCGCGCACACACAGGTGAGCACACTCCCACCAGCAGACAGAGAGCATCTGCCGCCTGCCCCCATGAGCTTTAGTTGAATTGTAGAAACTACAGTCGTTTCAGGATTTTCAGATGAAGATCAGAGGAAAGGTATTTGCTTTAATCAAAGCACAAGGTAATAAAAGCATGTATGATTGTTTCTGGTACTCAATATCTGCATCAAATTTTTGGCAATATTACTGAGACGGTAAAAACACGATTGGATAACTTATGTAATAGTTAACTTATAGTCTAACAATGTGCAGTTTTAACAGTTTTGACATGTTGTGAGATGTGGTCAATAGGTTGCAATATTTCTTCAGTGATCTTATGTGGCCCAATCCTGTTCTGAGTCAAGTTCGGCAACTCTTAGAGGAAATATTTGTTTGTTTGATCAAAAAACTGTTAAAATAATGGCAATGATATGTAGATGTATGTGTAAAGCTTCCTAGGCTACGCCGCAATACTTCATGGAGCCTTGCGGCACTGGGAGTTAGACAGGAGCTGTTTTTAGACAGGAAATCTGGTAAATTAGTTACAGACATTTTCAGGAGTTTGGCACACAAAGAACTCAGCAGGAGATCTGGGTCAGACAGGTAATCTTTTAATGTATTTAACCAGATGACGAACATTTACCAAGTCCTCTGAGTGCCTGAACATAACCATTCAAAAGATAATATTTCAGTGTCCACATAATTGGAACCTGAATTCTCAGATAACAACATTCCAAAAAAGCCTTTAACTTTAACCAGCAATTACACAACACTGTGTCCCTCCCACTGGAGGTTTTTGAGTGTGTGTTTGCTTGTGTGTGATTTGTGACTATGTGTGTGTGTTCTGAATCAGCAATCTCAGAAGAACTATAAATAACTGGAAGTTTATAATAAAAACAAAAAAAAGCATTTTTTTATGTCTCATTTAAAAAACTGTCCATGGCTAAAGCAGTGTTTATTTGTGAGTATGTTTTGCATCAGTCGGTTCTGTTGACCAGTATTGATTCTCTTATGTTTATCTTTATCTTCACAAAGGTGATGACATGTGTTCAGAGAACTCTGGGAAGGCGCTGCTGAGTCGGTGTGGAGGTGAACTAAGTAGAGGAGGGAGGCGAGAATATAAAAAGGAGGGAGTGGCAGTGCAACAGTCGACATTGTCAGCAGAACAGAATCAGCGAGGAGGATGAGTAGGACTCCACTGTGGCTGCTGGCCTCGCTGGCCTTTGCCTCTGTCACCTCACTGGTTGATGCAGCTCCACTGTGAGTAGATCTGTCTTTGTTATGTCTGCCGGGGAGTTTTCATCCCTGTCCATTTGTTTTTCAGCAGGATAACGCAAATGCATACTGAGTGGATTTCCAATTTTACATGGGCAACGAAAGAACCCATTTACTTTAAGAGGGGTTCCATGCAGACACAGGCAAATCCAGAACCCCCCCCCCCCCTATGTTTTATTACATAGAGAGATATGACATTTTTTACTTATAGTAATAATAATAATAATAATAATAATGAATCTTATTTGTATAGCGCTTTTGAAGGAACTTGGATCAATACATAACATCATTATACATTGAAGACAGTTCTGAAGAGGTGAGTTTTGAATAGCGGTCTGAAAGTGGACAGGCCGGTGCAGCCTGATAAATTAGGGGAAATCCAGAGCTATTAAGGAGGTTCTGCCCCCCCAAGCCTAATGCTTGGTCCTCTGTGGTATGGAGAGGGTTTCAGATGTGAACGAATTCAGTTCTTACCCTGTCCAGTTTAGAGTTTCATAACTCAAGGTTATGTTGTTCTTAAAATCATGTAAGTAAGGCTGGATTTTGTCCTCAGTTTGCACCGTGATGTGTTGGAAAAGACAAAGTAAATAAAGTCCAGAGACATGATGAAATGTTTAACTTGTAATTTAGATAAATGAAAGCTTTAGCACAGACTCTGAGCCAGTAGGTTGGTGCCTGAAAAGCAAACAACAAAACTAGAACAGCACTCAGTAGCGCGCACACTGCTGCCAAGGTCCAAAAGTTCATTAACAACATTACATTACATTTCATCACGTAGCATTTCAATGTTAAGGTAAAACACACGTGATGGGGCCTCGACTCTTTGACAAATTCAGTAAACGGCTTTTATCCAAAGCAATTTACAATAAGTGCATTCAACCATAAGGAACAAGCAGCAAGAACCGTACCGTACAATTAGCTTCAAAAACAAACAAACTACAAAGTCCTACATATAAGTGCAACTAAACTTACTTTTTAATATTATATATATTTATATATATATATATATATATATATATATATATATATATATATATATATATATATATATATGTACACACCAGAGTTGAGGATTATTATTAGACATTATCTTCTTAACCAAGGTGTAGTCGGAAGAGGTGTGTCTTTAGCCTGCCTTTGTCCTGATGTCAATGATGAGCTCGTTCCACCATTTAGGAGCCAGGACAGCAAACAGTCGTGATTTTGTTGGGTGTCTAGCTCGCAGTGTGGGAGCAACAAGCTGATTGGCAGATGCAGAGTGGAGTGGACGAGCCGGGGTGTAAGGTTTAACTATGTCCAGGATGTAGACTGGGCCCGATTCCCCTGCTGCACATCTGGCCTTCGTGTGGCCTGGACAAATGGTTATGAGCCTCAAATAGCCCACTTAGCAAAAGTGGCCCAAATAGACCAAAACAAATAGGTTCCTTTTTGGAAACATGCCGTGCTCTAGGTAAAATATAATCTGGATGTAGACCCATATGGCCCATATGGTAAATGTTAACTATGGCCCAAACACCACAAAACAAGTTCAGGTCACATTTGGTTTGGTTTGCGGTATTGCTATTGTTAAATTGTGGCAAACAGGAGTAGATTGCTCAATTGCCATGATTCCATGCTGTTGGTGGGCTAGATTAAACAAGGCGGTGTCTGATACAAATTCTGCCCTGTATGAGCAGATGGAGCAAAGAGATGACAGTGGTTTTTTTTTTTTTTTGTCTTTTCCACCTGGTCTGTAGGAAGGTGATGTCGTCCCCCAACTTGCTGCGTGTAGGAACGGCAGAAAATGTCTTTGTGGAGTGTCAAGACTGCACAGGAGGAAACATCAGTGTCGATATCAACGTGATGAACCATCCAACCAAGAAAAACAGGCTGGCAACCACGTCTGTGACGCTTACCAGTGCAGGAGACTTCCAGGCACTGGGACAAATAAGGGTATGTGAACCACTGTTGCTGTGACCTGGCGTCATTTTCTAACATGAACTCCGAGAAAAATGCTCCTCACACATGTTCGTCCTGCCCCTCGTTCACACACTCATTTCTCTACATGCTGCCATCAGATCCCTGCTGGAGACTTTAGCAAGGACCCCAATGTGAAGCAGTACGTCTACCTACAGGCTCAGTTCCCCGACCGCCTGCTGGAGAAAGTCGTCTTGGTGTCCTTCCAGTCTGGCTACATCTTCATCCAGACTGACAAGACCCTCTACATCCCAAACAGTAAAGGTCAGTTCAATACGACTTCAGCACTGACGAACTCACCCATATCTCTGCAAGTAGGCCATCATTTTTTCTTTTTTATGAATGACTGCACTCACTGTAAGATAAACCTCTGTCTCTCTCCCTGTCAGTTCATTTCAGGATGTTTGGAGTGACGCCCGGCATGGAGCCGGTGGAGAGGGACAAAACTTCCATTGCCATTGAGTTTGTGGTATTGCATTTTAACTTTGCATTTTACAAAAAAAATTGAATTATAATCAGCTCAATGGCACATAATTTACTAGCTTTCACCATCATCTCCAACGAATTCTTAGAATTAAAATTCTTTAAAAAATACCTTCAGTGGACCTTGTTCCTCAGAGTAAAAATGTCACGTTTCAAGGGATCTGTTGTAACAGCCGTCCCATCACCCCTTGTACAAGTAAAGAAGCATTGTTGAAATAGCCAAGTGTCTGTCATTGAGCTGTCGTTGAAAAGTCTTGGTTGTTTCTAGGGATGAGCGAGTACAGCATTATCTGTATCTGTATCTGTTAACCATATGAATTCTCCGTATCCGTACTCGGAGTGGGCGGGGCCTAACCCAGAAGTGGGTGTGATTTAACCCGGAAGTGGGCTGGTTCAACATAACTTTCTTTTTTAACTTTGAAATTTTTTTATGATTTTTTTATTTTTATTTTTTTTAAATTTATTTCCACACCAGGTGTGTGTGTGTGTGTGTGTGTTTGTGTGTGTGAGTGAGATGCGAGGAACGTTCACTGTCTCCCAGAGAAATGAACACTCTGTGTTTTTAGTATAGAAAGACGTGAATTATATTCGTTCATACTCATACAGACTGGTTTTGTTATTTTCACTTTACATTAACACTTAAAGTTTAGTGCAGTGTAATTGTTTGCCGTGATAATTAAATGCCAGTGTGATAATAAATGACCATTTCAAACCATACAAACTGTCGTGTTGTACTGTATTTAATAGAGGTTTACTTTACTGTAAAGTAAGTGTAAATGAAAATTGAAAATAAAAAAAACAGTCATTATGACTTGTGAACAAATATAATTCACATCTTTCTATACTAAAAACACAGAGTGTTCATTTCTCCGGGAGACAGTGAACGTCCCTCGCATCTCCAGCGCTCCTCTACTGAGCCAATGCAGGTCTCGTGAAAAATTTTCCAAAGACTCGTACCCGAAGACCCAGTCGGGAAATGAACGAATCATTTCTGCTTCCTTGACTGAGCCTATGGAACAGTCCCGATGCGCAGTGAACCTGAGTGACTGAGAGACAGAGAGCTGTTCTGTGAGTGAGTGAGCAGAGCCGTGTGTGACGGGAGGAGTGCTCTGACGCTGTGTGAGGATTTTCATTCAGTCCGAGCACAGATAATGACTCAGATTACTCGTATTATACTCGTGATCGGCGATGAAAAAGTGCATTATCTGTACCGGATACTCGTTTCAGCCGAGTATCCGGCTCATCTCTAGTTGTTTTTATTGTTAGACTTCACTATAAGTGGCAGGGTTCAGTGTTAATGGTTGTCCAATGATTTTTATTTTAAGACTCCTGAAGGCATCGTTTTACCTCTGGATCCAGTCTCTCTGAAATCAGGGATCCACTCTGGAGTTTTTGAACTCGCTGAAATTGTCAGGTTAGTATTTGATTAAATTAAATTAAACTATTTTGGGCGGCCGTCTGCTTATTAATCTTTTTTACAACCTGACAGTTTAAGTCTATTGGACTGTAAGAAATAACAGAACAGTGACAGACTTCATGATTTATTAGAGAGTCAACCTGAGTAATTTAAATGCAGTTTTTCTCATCTTCAGACATTTTAATTCTAATTTTTGCTTGTGTGTGTGTGTGTGTGTGTGTGTGTGCATGCATGCAGCCCTGGACTTTGGAAAGTTGTGGCTAAGTTCCAAAGCAACCCACAGGAGAGCTTTTCTGCAGAGTTCGAGGTCAAAGAATATGGTGAGTCCCTTTTACCTCAAGCATTATTTACTGTAAAACCTAAAAAGCATTCATTCATTTTTACTTCCACAATAATCTTACTTGATATAATACATTTTACATTTTTTAGTGCTGCCCAGTTTTGAGGTGAAACTGACGCCTTCGAGCTCCTTCTTCTATGTCGACAGTCCGGATCTCACCATCAACATCAAAGCTACGTATGTGAAGGTTTTTGTTTTGTGGCTCTACAGAGAAGAGTTGTCATTAGTGGATTGATTGAATTAGAGGATGTGTTGGAGCTTTTGCTGATTTAGTCTGTTGTCATTGCTCAGTGGTGGATCTAGGATTTTTCTAAATCAGGGGCCATAAAGGGCCCACAATTTACATGAGGGACCAATTAAAGATCCAACATCAATGCATAACTCTTGATCCAGTAAGGTGCACATTTAAGCATTCCTTGTTTGGCTCGATAGTTTTAAGCAAAGCCACTTATCATTGAATATATTTTGAAAAGTGTTTCTTGTTCAACCGCATTGTGTTCTTCAAAAAAGCTTAAAAAATAAAAATAATTCAACTGGGGCCAGTGGTGCCCGCTGGTCCTACCCCTGGATCCGCCATTGCTTTGATTTAGTTTTTTATTTTCTTATTGTACTTGTTATTATCATTTTTGTTTTATTTGTATTAAAGAGTTTATCGATTGTCTCCTTATTTTTGTAAAGTGCATTGAGATCATTGAAAAGCGCTTTATAAATCCGATGTATTATTATTATTAGTCACATTTCGATGATCCCAATTTTAACTGTCCAGTTTTTCTTCTTTGTGGGTTTAAACCTTTGCTTCTGGCTTTTAGCTATCTGTTTGGTGAAGAGGTGAGTGGCACAGCATTCGTGGTATTTGGGGTTCAGTATGATCGTCAGAAGATAAGCTTCCCCAGCTCTCTTCAGAGAATATTGGTGAGCACATACTATAATTCTGTCTGCCAATTTGCCAGTTGCAATGGATTTCATTGCATTGTCACATTCCTATCTGCAGATATTAAATATTCATGATGTTCAGAATGAAGCCAGGCTGACCAGTACCTCCAACTGTTGGCTTACTGTTCTACTGTGCCACTATACTGTGTTTAATTGTTTCTTATGTGTTATGTCACATTAGCTCGAGAATGGTAATGGGATGGTCCAACTGAAGAGACAACACATCACACAGACTTTCCAGGATATTAATAAACTGGTGGGGAGTCCGATATTTGTAGCCGTCAGTGTGCTGACAGAGAGCGGTAAGAAAGACAAACTGTGAGGTTTTTTGCCATTTCAGCATATCTGATTCAGCAGCTCCAAGGACTTATTCAATGTCATTGAGAAATATCCACGCTATGAGCAAAAATATAAACTTCATTTAGGATATGTGCATAAGAAATGACCATTTTCATATATCAGTTTAGAATGTGAACAAATGTAATGAGGCTGTGGGTGGGTGTGCGTTTGTGTTTCTGCACAGGTGGTGAGATGGTGCAGGCAGAGTTGAGAGGTATCCAGATTGTCACATCACCCTACACCATCCACTTCAAGAAAACTCCCAAATTTTTCAAACCGGGAATGACCTTCGATGTTGCGGTAAAGACCTGACAGATTTTTACAATTATATAAAATGACAGTGACAGTGCTCCTTACTCCACAGACAAAATACTGTAAAAAAGTTAGCTGTATTTGTACGTTGTTTCGTACCAGTTTTTACAAGGCAACCTGAAATAAAATAAAATTACCCATGTAATATAATTAAAAATATCTTTGGATAATATATATGCAATTACAAATATTGTCTAAACTGACTGTACCAAAAAAAATGAACAAAACCCTAATCCAATTTCGATGTTTGGTTTTGCTTAAATTATTCATATGTTTATTGCTAATAAATCACAATGTGTCTTTCATACAATATTAATAACTATACATTGTATTATTATTATTATTTCTGCTGTTGTTGTCTTGATTTTGTATTTTAAAGGTTAGATAATTACTACTCAAATCAACAGGTTAACTATTCGAATCCCACATAGCAAAATGGTTTTGGCGTACACTGTCCCACTGTCATCCAGCCCACATACTGCGTGGAATGATGGCACTCGGGCAGTCGCTCCTGTTCGCCAGATCTGAGTGGCCCTAATTAGTTTTGCGCTAACATTCACCCTTGTTCTGTTCTGCCTAGTAGGGATGAGCGAGTACAGCATTATCTGTATCTGTATCTGTTAACCATATGAATTATCCGTATCCGTACTCGGAGTGGGCGGGGCCTAACCCGGAAGTGGGTGTGATTTAACCCGGGAGTGGGCTGGTTCAACATAACTTTCTTTTTTAACTTTGAAATTTTTTTATGATTTTTTTATTTTTTTTAAATTTATTTCCACACCAGGTGTGTGTGTGTGTGTGCGTGTGTGTGTGTGTGTGTGTGAGTGAGATGCGAGGGACGTTCACTGTCTCCCGGAGAAACGAACACTCTGTGTCCCCAGCACAGAAAGACGCTATCCACATTCGTTCACAAGTCACACAGACTGGCCTTGCTATTTTCACCTTACATTAACACTTAAAGTTTAGTGCAGTGTAATTGTTTGCCGTGATAATTAAATGCCAGTGTGATAATAAATGACAATTTCAAACCATACAAACTGTCATGTTGTACTGTATTTAATAGAGGTTTACTTTAATGTAAAGTAAGTGTAAATGTAAAGTGAAAACAACAAAACCAGTCACCATGACCCGTGAACAAATACAATTCACGTCCTTCCATACTAAAAACACAGAGCGTTCACTTCTCCGGGAGACAGTGAACGTCCCTCGCATCTGCAGCGCTCCTCTACTGAGCCAATGCAGGTCTCGTGAAAATTTTTCCAAAGACTCGTACCCGAAGACCCAGTCGGGAAATGAACGAATCATTTCTGCTTCCTTGACTGAGCCTATGGAACAGTCCCGATGCGCAGTGAACCTGAGTGACTGAGAGACAGAGAGCTGTTCTGTGAGTGAGTGAGCAGAGCCGTGTGTGACGGGAGGAGTGCTGTGACGCTGTGTGAGGATTTTCATTCAGTCCGAGCACAGATAATGACTCAGATTACTCGTATAATAATCGTACTCGGCAAAAGTGCTTTATCCGTACCGGATACTCGTTTCAGCCGAGTATCCGGCTCATCTCTACTGTCTATTATTGCACAGTACATACACTGCATGCACAATGATGTAATAGAGATTGTTTGCCCTTAATAAGCTGTAATTAACTGTATGCTTTGATAATACAGGTGAATATTTCTCATTGTTTGGCTGTTTGTTTCCTTGATGACAGATTGAAGTCACAAATCCAGATGGAACCCCAGCACAAGGTGTTGAAGTGGTGGTGGATCCAGGTCAGGTGCAGGGTATAACCGCAGCAAATGGCTATGCAAAGCTTACAGTCAACACAGTGGCCGGAGATCAAAGACTAGAGATCAATGTAAGTGTCTGAAGTTTCTTGATTTTAATTTTTGCTCTTTATATGACACAGTTAGTTTGGAAACAGGCGCCTATCCCATGACCCGATTCCAGAAGAAAAAACAGACGGCATCAGACTTGGCCTCCAGTGTAGAACAAAATTGGATAATCAATTACAAGTGTTGTTAAATTCTGCATTGTACAATGATCCAACCGGTAACATGTGAAGGAAACCATCGATTCCTAGAGCAATTCCTGTGTACACCGGCATGTGCATGCCAAGTGTATGTGGTCATGTAATTTGTGTGTTATTATAGATGGGATTTTCTCCTGAAACGAGCCAAAGCACTCACATTGACAGAGATCATTTTAGTATAACATAGTAGTAGGAAGGAAGAGGAAATGTTACATTTAAGCCATCTTAAGGTGATACAAGAATTTTTTTTCAACAAAGAGTTTTAAAGATCTAATAAACTTCTGGAAAACCCTCATCAATTCTCGTCAGTCACATTCAACGATAGGATGAGATTGGACGGGACAGTGCAGAGCTGAGATCTTAACCATGTGTGTCTTTAATTGAAGGCCAAGACCAAAGATGATCGTATCACACCTGAGAGGCAAGCAAAAGCCACCATGACGAGTGCGAAGTACAACACTAAAAGCCAAAACTACATCCACATAGGTAAGTCTAAAGGCTCCAGTATGCTTGTCTGGCTCCGCGGAGGGACGCACGGATCCCACGGACTCTTTTTGATTTATGCTTCTCTGACAACTGTACGTCGAGAAAACAATTCACCGCCAAACAGTAGGTGGCCACAGAAGACGAGCTCAGAGAAGCCTACCTCATTTGTGCGTAGAAGAAGTCCACGTTTGTTTATTTACCTCATAGATATATATATGATTTACCTCCTCCTGGCTTTCCTCACATACAGTGAACGATGGCAACTAAATAAAATAAAGTGACACCCAGCGGGTCAAAATGCTGATGTTATGTTTTCTTAGCGCAGCGGTTCCCCAGTCTTGTTTCCGAACTTCGTTGCTAATCCCACAGCTTGAAGCTACACAGAGGCAGGTAGCTTCCCCCCCAGCTTCAATACACAGTCAGCAGCGACTCCTGATACTAACTACTGCCCAGTGTTTGCTTCTAACCTGTCGGTATTTGAGAAACAGTGTCATGATAGTTGTGGAATTAAAGTCGTGACAGCGGGAATTTGCGCTGTTACCACCGCCGTTATGAAAGTTCGTTATAACCGTATGTGACCGTACACACGGTCAGTGCTCTAACCAGCCACCGTCAGCCGGACAACTCCGCTGGCTTAACACACTTGTCACATTAATTGTAGAATCGTAGTTGTGTTTGGGTTTATTCTTAAATAAGCAATGAAACAGGAACTTTGAGGTCCGGAAATGATGTCGTTCCGAAATGCTGTCGTTAGCGGACCAATCACAGCCAAGGGCTGTCCCGAGGCTCTCCGCGATGCCCACGGATAGTTAGAAAAATCAGGTGCACGAAAAGCTCTCCGAGGCGCGGAGAGGGCGTTCCTTTGTCCGTTTCAGTCCGTGTCAGTCAAAACGGAGGAGCATATATCGGCCTTTAATAACTTCAGTTGGTAGGACAAGGCTGTGATTATAAATTACTGTATGCGCCATGAACTGTTCAGTGTCTCGCACTCATTGCAAAATATAATTTTTGTAGGTGTGGATACAGCAGAGCTGGAATTAGGAAACAATCTGAAAGTCAACCTCAATCTAAAAAAGCAGTCAAATCAAGACAGTGACATCACATACCTGGTGAGAGATGTTTTTCTCTGGCACGTGGCTCGACCTATATAAAGTATAAACTCCGGTTTTATGTACTTATGGGTGAATCTGTCCCCATAGATCCTGAGCAGGGGTCAGTTGATCCAACATGGCCGTTACAAGACAAGAGGCGAAATGTTGATTGCCCTGAGAGTTCGCATCACCAAAGACATGCTGCCATCATTCCGCATCATAGCCTATTATCATCTAACTGACAATGAGGTGGAGTCAGACTCCGTGTGGGTGGATGTCAAGGACACCTGCATGGGCTCGGTAAACTCACATCACTGTTTTTACAGAGTTAAATTAATTACGAGAAGAAACAAGACAAGCAGAGTGTGAAGAAGTTGATTCTGTATTTTTGGAATACATGTTTATGTGTTTTTCATCAAGCACAAAACTGCTCGTCTCATTTCATCGCCCTTCCCTTCATGTTTAGCTGAAGCTGGAACCTTCGATACTTGCTCCGTCCTACGAGCCTCGCAGGATGTTTGATCTGAAGGTCACCGGAGATCCAGAGGCCTTGGTGGGACTGGTAGCAGTGGACAAAGGTGTCTACGTTCTCAATAACAAGCATCGCCTCACCCAGAAAAAGGCAATTTCTTTATTTTATCATCATCAATTGAAATATTTCCAAAAGAGGTTAATTAAAAAAACATTCAATATAGGTCGTTTCAGACATGAACTCTGAAGTTTTCCTTTCATACTGAATGAATGACGCAGGAGGAGATTCTCCGCTTAGACGTGTTCACAACAGCACAGAAATCTCTGAAGCGTTCATGTGAGGGGAGGCGCAGCAGACAGGATGAAACGTATTCATCCGGCTGCAGAGATCTCGTGTTTTCTGTTTACAGCACATTGACAGTGGCGTCGGCCCATATCACCAAAAGCTCTCTTCACATTTTCATCGGGGTCTTCTATGTGTGTTGCACAGATTTTTTATCTTGGGATATTTGTTTTTTTGCCTTTTGCATCCGTCACATGTTAGAAGGGTAATGAAAACGCCCATTCGTTTGCCGGTGAACCTTCAGAGGATCTCCAGCTCTGAGTCTCTTACTTAGACATTTGCGTTCTCACATACAGCCGCGCTGGAGAAGGTCAGATTATCTCGTGGTCAGGTGTGAAAGCACCTTATTTTGGAGGGTCACAATTCCTCCGCCAAGGACCAGTATATGATAGTCTAGAAATTATAGTACAAATACAAATGAGAAAAGATAGTGCTTGTTTATTTGTCATTCAAAGAATAGCAAAAAAATTACCGGATGTGCCTTAATCCATATTTGGACCAAAGAATAATAATCAGGACGGTTCCTCCACCAAGTTTGTGAGAAACTGGTTCAGCGGTTTTCTGTAATCCTGCTGACAAAAATATCCACCAACAAACAAACCAGTAGACACAAGTGAAAACATAACCTCCTTAGTGGAGGTAACAATGAACATATATAGTGATGAATATCCAGTGTACTGTTGTTATCTGTCATGCTGCTGATGCACTTTAGAAATACGTCTTTCTTATGGTGATTCAGAACTTGATTTATTTCCTTAATTTCGCAACTTTGTATCCCTGTGTGTAAATGACTTCCACACTGTTCAGGTGTGGGACATTGTAGAGAAATACGACACAGGCTGCACACCCGGCGGAGGGAAGGACAGTATGAGTGTGTTCTACGATGCCGGCCTGTTGTTCGAGTCCAGCACTGCCTCGGGGACTCCCTACAGACAAGGTGACACAGATTTTCTCTAATTTGTTTTCCTTTCTCACATTAAACTGATTTCATCCAACCGTCAAGATCAAAGTCAAACTATATCCTCCGTCAGTGGCTCTGTTTAACACTTAGTCTGTGTTGCATTTCCAGAGAGGAAATGTCCGGTCCTCACCAGGAGGAAACGATCTCCCACTATAATGCACGTCACGACCAGCTTAGGTAAGAACCACAACTCTAATTTATCTAGTCCACACATGACTATTTCAATTTTGAATAAAAATGAACGGCCGTAAGGTGGATAAGACTGACTTGACTATTTCATGCATATCTGTTTCTAATTTGCCTTAATTTAAAATGCCTCATTCCAAACAGCCCCCCTTTCATTTTGTACTTCATCCATTCTCATCTCTGTTTCTCCTCGACCCTCTTTCCAGTGAGTCATTATACCAATGAACTGCAGCGTGAGTGTTGCTTGGATGGCATGAGGGAGACCCCCCTGTCTTACACTTGTCAGATGCGCAGTGAGTACATCTCGGACGGTGCATCCTGTGCTGAGGCTTTCCTGCACTGCTGCACAGAGGTGGAGAACCTGCGAGACGAATTGAAGCAGGATCAGCTCAACTTGGCCCGCAGTAAGAGATGGATGATGAGGGAGGGGGGGGAAGAGGGCTGGGTGGGTCATCCAGGGCCAGACAATAGATTGTACATAAAGATGGACGACATGTCTCCGCTTACTCCCACTATTTAGAAATTCAAATCCAAAATGTCCACATCTTCGTCGGTGTCTTCTACTTGTGTGACACAGATTTTTGATCTAGAGATATTTGTATCTTTTTTAAGTTTTCTTCAATTTTGCATCTGTCGAGTCGAGTAAATGTTGAGTTTAGTTGAATGTTGAATTAATGTCATCAACATAAAAAGCAGCTCTAGAGGAGGCCAGATGTATCCTGTATACTGCAGCCTGCCACCAGGTGGCAGCCAAGACAGGCTTCACTTTTGTGTCCAAATCTATTTAAGGTCTATCGGTCAGAATGGTGGTTTTGAGACAATGAAAGTGGTAACCTTTTTTGTTAATGACTCTCCAGGTGAGGAGGACGACAACAGTTACATGGACAGCAATGAAATTGTTTCTCGCACCAAGTTCCCTGAGAGTTGGCTGTGGTCAGACATCGAACTGCCTTCTTGCCCGCAACAAACACCGAACTGGTGAGGCAACTAAAATAGACATTCAAAAATACTATACTTCGTTCATGACACCACCGATGTTGAAAACCTCTCTGAGTCCGTGCACTTTTTTGTTTGATTCAGTGTCTCCACATCCATTGTGAAGAGCGTTCCTTTGCAAGACTCAATCACAACCTGGCAGTTCACTGGCATCAGTCTGTCAAATACCCGCGGTGAGGACTCTGTGAATTTCAGTCGTACCACGATCATCTTAAGCATCTCTCATCCCCCATTTTCTTTCTTCTCTGTTTCACCACTTCTTATCCTTCTCATCGTTAAGGAATCTGCATTGGCGAACCATTGGAAGTGATTGTCCGGAAGGACTTCTTCATCGATCTCAGACTGCCCTACTCTGCTGTCCGTGGCGAGCAGCTGGAAGTAAAGGCGATCCTCCACAACTACACCCCTGATGTTATCACAGTAAGTCTGAGCACGATGCTTTGTTGTTTCACGATGGAGTCAATGAGAGGATGATCATTTTTATCACTGATGTCAAAGAAAGCAAAAGTAGATATTTCAGTGGTTGTTTCTCCTGGCTTTCATATGTTTTTTTGTGGGAAAACAAGTCTAACAAAGTCTTAAATTGGTTGAATTTTAGACTTTAATGTGGCAAAATGCAACATACTACGTTTTGAATATGTTTAGGTAGGTCATTTAATTCTAAATCATTACCATTTTTCATTTTTAAGAGAATTTTTTTGGCTTCATGCATAGCTTCTTATATCTCTACATGTGTAGTTCTTTATCTGTGATGTAGATATTAGCACGCTCTAATAAAACTACAAACAAGACCAACATGGGACTGATAAATTAGTCTACCAACACCTTGATCCAAGTTTGTTACAGTACACCAGGGTTATTCTCTACTCTGCTACTTCATTTCATTCATTATGGTCAAAAAAGACTGAAATCTTACTTGTGATACCCTGAAGAAACCCTGGATATGTGTAGTAGTGGCTGACATGTCTCCTTCGCATTCTCAAGGTCAAAATGTTCTTTTGGACAACAATCTGAACCATTCAATTAGTGTTAATTTCTTTTAACTGAAATTGTCAAAAACGAGAGGAATCATCGAAGAAGAATCCGCATCTTCTTGAGGCAGATCTTTGACCGACATATCACATATACCTCACTCATTGATGTCTGTGTCTTTCTCAAGGTGCGTGTGGATCTGCTTGAGGAGGAGCATGTGTGCAGCTCGGCTTCTAAACACGCAAGGTATCGTCAGGAGGTCAGAGTCGGGCCACACACCACACGATCTGTCCCCTTTGTCATCATTCCCATGAAGGAAGGACAATTCAGCATTGAGGTCAAAGCAGCTGTTAAAGACTCATCACTCAATGATGGAGTCAAGAAGATGCTGTGGGTGGTGGTAAGAGAAACATACTCTGTAATATACCTCTTTTGCACCACATTTAGCAGGTGTAAGCAGGTATTTAAAGGCAGGTAAACCTGTTACAAAGGTGAATGACACCTTTCCCATTGCCTGAAGAGGAGTTTGCCTTTTTTCCCCCTGGTGCATCATGTTCTACGTCACTAACTACTGTCTTGCGAAATTGTCACGTTCAATCGGGTGTCACCTGTCCATCACTACCAGTTGGATCAAACCCATGTCTGCTGCAGAGCCATTTGACTCTGGAGTGAATAACAATTGTATCCATTCCCATTGCAGGAAAAAGCCAGATGTTAGTTAGCAAGATGCAATAATCGCATTATAAGGTCGGGCAGTAGTGAAACCTTAATGGGGTCGGGGGCGTGTCATACGGGCCACGTCATGATTGACAGAAATGGCGAGGAGTACTGTAGACAAGCTGTGTTACCAGCCAAGGAATTATTTGTATGATGTGTCGTTGATTTTTCTGTCTTGATCTTACATTTGCTAAATGTTGATCTCCTTGAGGGTCTCCATCTTTGTTTATGTTTACCGGAAGTGGCAGAACCTTAGCAAGTATAACGCTCACCATGCAGCCGGTTGCCTACACGTACTCGACCTGAGGCCTGTTACTGTGTGATGTGGATGTATGTGTGGCTGCTTTCAGCCCTTTGCAACCAGTGTAAACTGAGTTTTTGTATGTAGCCATTTCAATTTGCAACATATCCTGCTCTCATTAGGTGTGTCAATATCATTCCCAATAACTCCATCAGGCTCTATAAAGGCATTCACCCCCTGCCATCAAATTTAAAGGTTATGAGCCATGAAGTTCGTAAAGGCCCAGAATGAAGCAGATGGTTTGGGGAGGATTTCCTTTTTGTGTCACCAGCTTGTCCCGTTCTTACCATCTCATCGTTAGCTACTATGAATGCGCTTACTGCAGCCCAGCCACTCGTATACCGAGCACGTTGGCTTTGCCTCTGGCACACAATGAATCCTGGGATAGGTTTGGCCAGAGAAGGATTCACCCATTGGATCCCAAATGCAGCCCCTTAATTGGGACACAGCTTTTGTGTCATTAGAAACTACAATTCTAAAATGCAGTCCTCATTTTCCTATTTCCTTATTGCTTTTCACATATAAAGCTGTCAGTGGCAAAATACTGATGATGACTTGTGTTTTCATGAATGGGCAACAAACAGCGATCTCCTGTGGTAAAGTAAGTTTGGCGAAGAAGAAATCTTTAAGGGCTTTACTTTGACTTCAAATGCAAACTGTATCACCGTTTCAAAATGCAACATCAGTTGAGAAAAAGAATCAGACCAATAAGGATTGAATATTTTAACAGACAAACCGCTCTGTATTTTATTGTTAACCAGCATAATATATTAGTTAAAAAGTAGTTGTGATTTGTGATGTTTGTTTCTAATTTTTTTCCAGCCAGAAGGTGTTCTGATTAAAAAGCCACAGATTGTACCACTAGACCCCTCTAAAAAAGGTGTCGGTGAGTTTACCACATAAACAGCTGCATTTGATAGTAATGTAGTAATATTGTGTTTTTATTATTACTTGAATTTATCCTGTTTCTCTCCTCAGGAGGTAAACAAGTGATAACTATCAACAGTGGAATCCCAAGGAACGTTTTGGTTCCGAACACACCTACTAGCACACAGATTTCTGTGACAGGTGGGATTATGGTACTTTGGGACATGTCGTGTATCGCATGCCCGTGAAATGAATTCATGTTTATTTGCACGTTTCCTCCTGTTGATTTAGAGTGCTTTGGTTTTTCTGTTTGTGTGTGTGCTTGCAGGGATGGAAAACATTGCTCCAATGGTAGAGAACGCAATCAGTGGGCAGTCGATGGGTAGCCTTATCCGCCAGCCAGGAGGCTGCGGAGAGGAGAACATGATCTACATGACCCTACCACTCATTGCAACCACTTATTTGGACAAAACCAACCAGTGGGAGGCTGTGGGCTTAGAGAAACGAAACACAGCCCTCCAGCATATCAAGACCGGTAAGATCACTCATATGTATTTACTCGCACATACCTAATTTCACTGTGGCTGAAGTGGTATCAAAACAAATGAGACACAACATGCTACCCCTGCTCCACATATCCGAGCTACAACACTCAAGCTGTTTTCAGACTTGAACTCAGGAGAATATCACACAATTGGGTCCGTACTTTCTCCAAAGTTTTTCTTCCAAATATGAACAACACAGCAGGAGATTCTCCATTTATATGTCACATCTTGCCTCTGTCTTCAGCAGACAGAGGCAAGACGTGACATAAAAATTCTGCTGCAGAGATCAAGGGTTGTTTACAGCATATCAACACCAGCATTGTCTCTTATCACTCAAATCTCTGTTTACATCTTTGTCAGTTTCTTCTACATGTATGGCACAGCTTTTCATCCCGAAATATCTGTACTGTTTTTCTCATTTTTGTATATTTTTCACGTTAGAAACGTCATCAACCCACCCACTCGCTTGCAGTGAATCCTGCCGAGGATTTCTTGCTCACAACGGCTCATTTTAACCTTATCCAGAGCTTTTACTCTTTAACTCTTTTACTCTCTCCACAATTCTGGAGCCTCTGACAACCCCCCCCCCCCCCCCCCTGACAGCAGCTTAACTAAATACAACACATAGACACATATGTAGGAGTCGAGGGAATCATGTAATCCAGAGATCTTCTAGTTTTGTGCGCCTCTCGGCGTGTGTTTATTTTCACAAACAAATCGACCACACAGAGACTTCCGGGTGCCACCAAAACATCCGCTTTTAACCACCCCCAGTGCACTCGTTACCTTGGTAACCCCACAGCTCCTTAAGTGTGCAAACCCCATTAGTGTAAATCGTCTTTGGTGAATTATGTATTATCACCTGTCCCCTACACATACACAATTAAGGTTTTCACCCAGTTTTTACAAACAAAACTGCCATCAGTTATATTCCGTAAAAGCATTGTGTGTTTTGTTTGTGTCCAGGCTACATCAATGAGCTTGTCTTCCGTAAACCTGATGGCTCTTTTGCTGTGTACGTCAACTACAAAAGTAGCTCCTGGTGAGGCATCATAACATCTATGAACTCATATGTAAACATCCTCGAATATGTAATGTAATGTCTCATAATGTATATTCTACTATACTATGAGAGGAAGGGTATATTTCATTAGCAAATTTATAGAACGAAACAATTATCCCCTCTCCCCTCCCTAAGGCTGACAGCGTACGTTACCAAGGTGTTTGCCATGGCCAGCAGTCTGGTGGTAGTGGAGAGCAAAGTGATCTGTGACGCTGTGAAGTTCCTGATTCTCAACGCGCAGCAACCTGACGGCGTGTTCAGAGAAGTCGGAAGGGTGTCCCACGGAGAGATGATTGTGCGTACACTAATTTCATCAACATCAGTCTTCAACTTAATGGACAAGAAGAATAACATTACAAATTATATCACCATATACAAATAGAATTAAATTTGGGCTTATGCGTGTTGTAGGGTGATGTGCGTGGCTCCGATTCCGATGCCTCCATGACGGCCTTCATCCTCATCGCCATGCAGGAGGCACGGACTATATGTGCTGCCACTGTTAGTGTGAGTACTGGCTATCTTGTATTTCTTAGTTTACTCACTTCTCATTGTGAAACCATTGGCTGAGCCCTGCCCCCTTATTTACTACTGCCCCTCCTGTCAACCTTCCTGTTCTTGCATGGCACATCCAGTTACAATAATACTTGTGGGAGATTTGCTGCTCAAAAAGTACATTTACTTTGATAATGTACTGAAGTTTATTATTAAGTAGATTAATTTTCAGGTACTTTTCACTTTTAGGGCCAGGGTTACCACAAAATATACACTACCGTTCAAAAGTTTGAGGTCACCCTGACAATGTCGTGTTTTCCATGAAAACTCGAACTTTTATTTATCAAATAAGTTGCAAAAAGAATTGAAAATATAGTCAAGTCATTGACAAGGTTAGAAATAAGGATGTTTGTTTGAAATATTAATTTTGTTCTTCAAACTTTGCTTTTGTCCAAGAATGCTCCATTTTCAGCAATTGCAGCATTGCAGACCTTTGGCATTCTAGCTGTTAATTTGTTGAGATAATCTGTAGAAATTTCACCCCACACTTCCTGAAGTGCCTCCCACAAATTGGATTGGCTTGATGGGCAACTCTTGCATTCCATACGGTCAAGCTGCTCCCACAACATTACAGACAGCATACCAGCTGCCTGCTTCTTCTCTAAATAGTTCTTGCATAAGTTGGAGGTGTGCTTTGGGTCATTGTCCTGTTGTAGGAGGAAATTGGCTCCAATCCAGCGCTGTCCACAGGGTATGGCATGGCGTGGCAAAATGGAGTGATAGCCTTCCTTATTTATAATCCCTTTTACCTTGTACAAATCTCCCACTTTACCAGCACCAAAGCAGCCCCAGACCATCACATTACCTCCACCATGCTTGACAGATGGCGTCAGGAACTCTTCCAGCATCTTTTCACCTGTTCTGCGTCTCACAAATGTTCTTCTGTGTGTTCCAAACACCTCAAACTTTGATTCGTATGCCCATAACACTTTTTTCCAATCTTCCTCTGTCCAATGTCTGTGTTCTTTTGGGTGGATACCAACATTAACTTGTCGGTAGATCTTGTTGAGCTGGTCATTTCAAGAGTAGCTCACAAGCCTATAAAGTGTGGGAACCCCTGCTGTAGACGTTGACACAGGCGTTTTGTGGGTACAATTTAAAGAAGCTGCCAGTTGAGCACCTGTGAGGCGTCTATTTCTCAAACTAGAGACTCTAATATACTTGTCTTCTTGCTGAGTTGTGCACCAGGGCATCCCACTTCTCTTTCTACTCTGGTTAGAGCCCGTTTGTGCTGTTCTCTGAAGGGAGTAGTACACACTGTTGTAGGAAATTTTCATGGAATAGCCTTAATTTCTAAGAACAATAACAGATTGGTGAGTTTCACATGAAAGTTCTCTTTTTCTGGCAAGTTTGAGAGTATAATCGAACCCACAAATGTGATGCTCCTGATACTCAACTAGCTCAAAGAAAGGCCAGTTTTATAGCTTCTCTCACCAGCTAAACAGTTTCCAGCTGTGCTAACATAATTGCACAAGGGTTTTCAAGGGTTTTCTAATCATCCATTAGTCTTCTAAGGCGTTTGGCAAACACAATGTACCATTAGAACACTGGAGTGATAGTTGCTGGAAATGGGCCTCTATACACCGATGTAGATATTTCATTAAAAAAACAGACGTTTACACCTAGAATAGTCATTTACAACATTAAAAATGTATATAGTGTATTTCTGATTAATTTTATGTTATCTTCATTGAAAAAAACAGTGCTTTTCTTTGAAAAATCCTCTTTTTTTCCTCTCCTTATGCTCAGAGACTTCCAGGCAGTGTAGACAAAGCGGTGAGGTACCTGGAGAGGCGTTTGGCCAGCCTCACCAACCCATATGCTGTTGCCATGACATCCTACGCCTTGGCCAACCAAGGCAAACTGAACCGGGAAGTCCTCTTCAAGTTCGCTTCTCCAGGTGCTGCCACACAACAATAGTATATGGATGTGTAAAAGCAAATATAAAACACATCCATAATTAATTAGAGCCCGAACAACATATATATTATGGGAAGATTTAAGCCAATAATATAACACATACCTCTGCCAAAGCCCAACAATCCCATTCTGAAACCACATTTAAGTTCACTAGATCCAGATTTTTATTTGCATCTTCACCAAATTATAATGACTCATGACTATTAGTCCCCTAAAAAGTCTGATTGGTCTCATCAAGATCCATGGATTATTCTCTGAGATATTAACAAATATGTCAGTCCCCGGATCCAACTCTGCACCAAAATTGATCATTGTAATATTTTCTTTCTTTTGTCATGCCCCCCCTCTCCACATAATTTCATGAAAATCAGTTGAATAGCTTTTGCATAATGCTGCTAACAATTAAACAAACATTGTTGACTGTAAAGTATATATTTTTTATCGTTGAATATCAAGTCTTATTTCAGAAATATTTAACATAAATGTACATATTAAAAAATAAATGTAAAATCTCTGTATTTGCCTTTGTTCTCCATTATAATTTGGATTTTCATGTAAATAAGCTTGTATTTGCTCACATTTTCCAATTCCTCCTGTTTTTATTTCATTTTTTTTAGGCAAAATTAGATATTCTTAGTCACTGAAGTGTGTCACAAGTTCGTCTTTGTATTAAAAAGTTACTTTGTCTGTTTAATCCCCCTCAGAGCTGTCCCACTGGCCTGTAGTTAAGGGACGTGTTTACACACTGGAGGCCACAGCTTACGCTCTTCTGGCTCTGGTCAAGGTCGGGGTAAGCATGTCCCACTTACAGTATGTATGTTTGACCAGCATGTCGAGCTACACACAATAACAGTCTCAAACCATGCCTCCTCATTAAAAGGCTTGCGGGATTATTAGACTAGTGCAGTGCCTGTTCTGAAATAACAATTTGGAATGGGCTGCTTGCTTGGCCTGTGCTAATGCTGGTTGCAATTTTCTTGTACAGTAAAAAAACATTGCTAACCATTGATAATCGATTACTTGTATCAGGAGAGCGCCAAGTCTCTGCAAGGAAGAATTCCAATGATAGAAAAAACTAATTTACATGGTGGGCTTCTGAAAACCCAATAAAAACCGATGCTCGCTCACAGGGACGTCAACCCTTTTCTCCCCCTCTGTTGATAAAGGCCTTCGAAGAAGCCCGACCTATCGTGAGATGGTTCAACCAACAGCAGAAGGTGGGCGGAGGATTTGGATCAACTCAGGTAACAAAGCACTCTCTCAATATGCACCTCTAGTAGGGCTGCTCAATTAATCAAATTTTAATCGTGATTTTGATTATGGGGTCAAACGATCTCCAAACTACTATAATCGATTTGAAACGATTATTTGGCATTTTTTTGAAAGAGACGCACATGCGCAATTAAGATTAAGAGATTAAGAATAAAATACATTTATTTGTCCCAAACACATGCACAGACATGCACAAGCACACTCATGCAAGGAGGGAAATTTAACCTCTGCTTTTAACCCATCTGGTGCAGGACACACAGAGCACTGGGCAGCCATGTACGGCGCCAGGGGAGCAGATGTTGGGGGAGTAAGGCGCCTTGCTCAGGGGCACTAGACAGGGTAGGGAGAATCCTCTTGGATTTTTGGACAGATCAATCCAGGTTTGTCTTTTTGTTGTTTCTCCGTGGAGTCGAACCAGAGACGAACCAGAGACCTTTTCTGCCCATAGTCCAAGTTTCTGCCACTAGTCCACCGCCTTCCCCTAAAGCATTCAGCGCGGCCCAGCTGACTGGCGCTCACTCTCCAGCAGCTGTGAAGTGAAGGAGGCGAGTTGTGTGTGTGGTGACCGGCGGTATTTAAAAACAGTGCGAGTGGAAAATGGCAGAGGGAGGGCATCCCCGTTTGATCGACAAAAAGGGTTGAAGAAGTTCTCTTGTATGGGAACACTTCGGATTCGAAAAATACGACGAGGATTAGCACCACACAATGTAGCGGCCGCGCCGCGCAGCATCCATTCTCTACGCGCTGCCACCCGGCTGTTATCACCGGACCCGCATTTCTCCGCGCCGGTCAGCCCGCGATTCTCCGCTTGTTGTTGTATGTAACCCGTTCAATGTAGGGGCTCGGGGGTAAATGATGATGGTCCTCATAGTCCCCCCCCACCCCTCTCTTTCTCTGTCTGTCTGTCTGCTTGTGTGCTTGTAGTTCTCAGTTACAATGTGTTTTTTTGGAGAGTGTTAGGGTTGCCTAGCCTGACGTTGTCATACTCATAATTCTAGTCAGAATATGAGTCTGAGACCGCTCCATTGGGCTGTGATTATGGGGCATGTTTCAACGGAACCAGGAAAAAAAATGCCTCTTCGCTCAATTGGATAGACCTACAACTAATCAAAGCAACGTAGTATGTGACTAATGTTAAGCGTCAAGACAGTCAAGACTTTATCTTACCATTTGTAAGTAGGGGTGTCACAATACCAAAAATTCAGTAGTAGGTGCCAATACCAGTAAAATAACATGATTCTCGATGCCAATTTTGATACCACAGTAAAAAAAAAAAAAACACAGTGTGTTTCCTCATTGTAGTGAGGGCAACATATGAAAATCTGGGAACTAAATCCTTACCAAGAAATGTCTTCACAATTGTGTTTAGGAAGGTGTGTAATATCATGTCTTAAAATGTTGAAATTCAACTCCCGTGGGAAACCTCCTAAAAAATTGCTCAAAGTTGGGGTACCTGTAACCGATTTTTGAAAAATCGAAAATGTTAAATTTGGCTTTAAGTAACTTGTGAGGGGTCAAACTAGGGGTTTTTCATGATTCTGAGTTGATTGCAAGAGTTGATCACGAATAAAGGGTTCCAACCCCCCCCCGCCTCCCCAAAAACAATGAACCCTATCAACCCTAACTGATAGATGCTCAAGCGCAGCATCAACCTCAACTTCATCATCTGTCTGATCATCAGTTTCTTCAACAATGGTATCAAGAGTGCCAGAAGTATCAGAGATGCCATCTCTGCTCCTGTCATTGATGAAGCAGTATTTGTAGTTCTGTGTCTCTGAGTAAGACTCAGTGTATCCCAGCTGGTGTAACTTGTTGAGCATCCATTTTGACCCAAATCTATGATCCAGTTGTATGGCAAGCCCCATCTGGTATGGCAATACTCCTGACCGAGGCCGAGAGGCCTTTATAAAGTTCTGCCCCCAAACAGCTACTCCTTTATCTGTCTTCACTATCAGTTTCAAGAACATCTCAAGGCTCTCAGGAACAAGTGCCAGCTGACTATGGATATCAGTCATGCTGTGTGCAGTGGGGTATGACTTTGGATCTAGATCAATCATGGCAATGTCGTTGCATATGAATTTTAGTGCAGTCTTTATGATCTGAGTCTTCTCATCTCCAAGCTCAAGATTAGCATGATGCTCTCGCAGAATGTTGCTAGTGTTATATTTGAGGCAGAGCACAGCTGCCCTTCTCTCCTGTGATGTGAAATACAATGTGTCATGGTATTTCGCTTCGAGTTTCTTCTTTAGCCATTTCTTTGAATAAGAGAGGCTCTTATCTGGTGACTGATCAAACTGTTGCAGCTTTTCATGGACTTGATCAAGTGTCATCACCCCATGCTCAAGTTCTGAGTCTAACCATTCACAGAGTTCATTAAAAACAGCCTCTCGCTCCTCATCAATTTTCTTCTGTCCTCTCTTCCTCTGTCCTCTATCTTCAATCTCAGAGTAATGACTACCTGTCTCAAAAAGAACTTTGCAGCGCAAATGATACAGAGTTTCCTCTGCCACCAAGTCATTGATCCCTTCCAGGCGTCCAACGACTTCAGTGCTCCAATCGTCCCCACGACTCCGTGCTGTCTTCAGCAAGCTTTTCTTTAGTCTATCTGCAGTCAAATTATCCGGCATTCTATATCTCTTTCTGGCAGCCTCTGGGTTATCTATGTAGAGATGGGCAGGTTGGTTGCAAAGAATTCTTCTGCTTCTGCATGTTCCATAAAAGTAGAGTAGCCTTTAAGAGTTGCCTGTGTGAGCCTCTGAGCTGGCGTCACCGGGCCTTCACAGATGAAGCAATTGAGCATAGGTGGAAGAGCAACATCTTCATCCATACTGCTAGACTATAATGTCCTACACAGTAAAACATGGTAGAATATAATTTATATTATATTAAATATTACGTAGTAAAGTATTTTTGTGACAATAAAGACAACTCTGTCATGTGCAGGAATAACTTCTGTCTAATATATTATATTGAAGAGGAAAACAGGAGATCAGCTTTACAGTAACATTAACTGCAAAAATCCTCTCTAGGAAAATACACTGCTGTAACCTAGCTATATAGCTAATGGGGGAGTCAGCAGGCATTCAAGAAAATAAAATGGTGCAGTTTGCCATCAGATGCAGTTTGGAGTGTCTAATACACACATAAGAGTTGGCTAACTGACCATGTTATTCACAGTTACCCAGCTAACAAGGCTTAGCCAAGTGGGAGTTAACGTTAGATAGCTAACTGTGTTATTTACTGTTAGCCAACTAAGTGAGCTAGGTTGCCAACTTTTATGTTACTTGCATAGTATCAATGTAGTGACATGAATTATTTCAAGTTGTTAAAAAAGGATGTACAATACTTACATATCAGACAGAAAAAGTAGTGTCTGTCAACGACGCACATCAAAGACGGTTGCAAATGGCTTCAGCATGTCTAGCACTAGCTACTAACTACATTAGAACGTTGCTATGTAGACTGTTGCTAGGGACGCCACTCTGATCGACCCTGACAATTGTTACTCAGACATTGACACATGAAGCGTGTGACATTCAAATGTCTGTTTTTCCACTAAGGAGCAGTTTTGGTGAAAAACTAATGCTGCCCTGACAATTATTACCTTTCCATGAGGCTATTGCTTTAGACAAATAGAAAAAAGATAGAATTTTTCATGGTGTTAACTGGGTTATTTTTATTTTTTATTGTTTTTGGGGAGGCAGGGGGGTTTGGAACCCTTAATTCGTGAATAATGGCTGAAAATGCAGTGAGTGGGAAAAATGGGGGTGGCTGTTTTTGCACTAAGGAGTGGTTTTTGTGAAAAACTAATGCTTGCAATCAACTCAGAATCATGAAAAAACCCTAGTTTGACCCCTCACAAGTTACTTAAAGCCAAATTTAACATTTTCGATTTTTCAAAAATCGGTTACAGGTACCCCAACTTTGATCAATTTTTTAGGAGGTTTCCCACGGGAGTTGAATTTCAACATTTTAAGACATGATATTACACACCTTCCTAAACACAATTGTGAAGACATTTCTTGGTAAGGATTTAGTTCCCAGATTGGTCAAATATCTGCCAAAATGCCCTTACTATTGAGATCTTTATTACAAGATGAACAACTCTTGTGGGAGTTAAACGGAATCCGTTCAATGGTTACACTTGTAAATAAGCGCCGCTGTACTCTTGAGCCCAGCTGAGAGAGCAGCTAGCCGCTGAGAGCTAGCTCGATTTGACGGTTCTCGACCTCTCAGTCCGGTTGTTGTCACGCCCTCACTCCCAGAACCCCTCACCCAGACCCGGGTCTATCTGGGTTCCCTTCCCCCTGAACTGACAGTCCGTGTGCAGACATGAAGCCGAGCAGCGGAGGCTAGTTCCGGGCAGCTTCCTCCAGCTGCTAACGTCCTCTCTGTGCTGCGTTCAGGGCAACCACGTTCAGGGCAACCTTCTGCCACATAGTGAACATGCAATAGTTTTATCCATGAAAAAGTAATGTCCACCTCGTCGTGCATGCCGAGTTGCATCGCCATGCCTTGTTCGCGTTTCTCTGTCCCTCTTTCAAAATGAATGCGCTATCGAAACAGACTCAATGGCAGCATCTACACATCTCAGCTCTCCAGCGTCAGGCATGTTTGTTGAAAACGAATTCAACCCAAGTGCTCTTTGGTGACGTGTTTGTTTACGTTACTGTTGATCATCTGTCCATCATCGTATAAAGCCCGTCCTGACAATTTAATTGGTCCGAACAGCTTCTGTTCGGGCAAAGTTTCTCTCCAACGGAGCAACACCAGACTGAACTTCCCAACCTCAAATGTTGTGGGCGGGGCTAAGTTCATCTGGTACCCAGGCTAAGAGTGGCCATCATTAAGGGTTTGAATAACTTTATTGATTCACTTTATTGCGCACGCTCTAGTCATTTAAAGAATAAAGCATAGACGTCAGAATGGATTAAATTGAGTTGAACTTCAGATCTTACTTTATGTTGTGTAAATGAATCTGGACCTATGAACAATATCTTTGGTTTTTAAAAGTGTTATTTTCTCCCCCTCCCTCTTTCTCTATCTCCAGGCTACCATCATAGTGTACCAGGCTGTAGCAGAGTACTGGGCCAGTGCTAAAGAACCAGCGTATGATCTGAATGTGGATATCTTGTTGCCGGGCAGGGCAAAGCCTGATAAGTTTAGCTTCAGCCGGGAAAACAGCTATACCACAAGAACATCTAAAGTGAGTACACACTCTCACACACAAACTTACATGTTGCTTTTCTTTTTGTTTCCTCTGCTGATCCAGTGTGTACTTGTGTGTATTTTATATCCTCAGATCAATGATATAAACCAGGATGTGAAAGTGACTGCCACAGGATCAGGAGAAGCAACAGTGACAGTAAGTAAAATGTTTTTTATCATCTGCTGTTTATCTGTTCTTTATTGATCCCAGATCCGACCAGATACATTTTAACCTAGTGTCAACAAAGCTTGTACGACAAAAGCTTATTTATGTGATATTTTCTGTGTGACAGATGGTGTCGCTGTATTATGTTCTACCGAAAGAGAAGGAGAGCGACTGTCAGAAGTTCAACATGTCAGTGAAGCTCATCCCAGGTAATTTGCTTGTCTCTTAATTTTTATTTGTTGTGATCATTTGTCATTTTCTCTTTTTGTTTCCTTGTATGCGTTTATTTTGTTTGTGTCACTGCAAACTGTGTTTTTCCTGCTGAGTCGCCATCATTCTGCCAAGATTTTTTTTCTTTATGAGAGAGGATTTAATGCTTGTGTGTTATCTTGCTTGTCCAGACAAAATGCATGCAGATGAGATGATATACAGGCTGAAAATAGAGGTTTTGTAAGTACAATAAAGAAACAATACTGACTGAAGTGTTTTTCATATTGTTTTAACTGTCTTGTTTAATTGAACATTGTACATTTCCTACACAGATATAAGGACAAGGAGCGAGATGCCAGCATGTCAATCTTGGATATCGGTTTGCTGACTGGCTTCACCGTCAACACTAATGACTTGGACTTAGTAAGAGCTTTTACAGAAACACACATACACACATAGAGCAAATGTTAGAAAGGAGATGTTTAATGGTTTGGAAAGGTGTCTGACACGGTTTGTTTGTGTTTGTAGTTGTCTAAAGGTCGTGCCCGCACTATTTCAAAATATGAGATGAACCCTGTCCTGTCAGAAAGAGGCTCACTGATCATCTACCTGGACAAGGTGAGACGCAAGCCTTTCTTCCCCCTTTCCCCTTTTTCTCTAGACCTTGTTCGTTCTCTACATCACATTTGCTACAAATTTCTCCGCAGGTTTCTCACACTCGACCAGAGGAGATCACATTTAGGATTCACCAGAAGATGAAAGTGGGCGTCTTACAGCCAGCCACTGTTTCTGTCTATGAATATTATGACCGTAAGCCTCAAACACACTTAGAATGACACTCAGTAGAGCACTTACCTTCGCCAAGGCCTAACAGTGGCCATAATTGAATCAAGCTGCACCAAATTGCACACACTTCAAAAAATATCCTATCAAGCGTTTAATGTTGATTTTCACTGATGTAAGCCACTGTATATTTCCTTTCCATTGCAGACAGACATTGTGTGAAATTCTATCACCCAGAGAGGAAAGCTGGACAGCTGCTGATGCTCTGCAGAAATGATGAGTGCACATGTGCCGAAGGTAAACAGGGTGGTGTCACTTTGAAGACAAAAGCCATCCATACATCCATCCACTATCTATACCCCTGAGCCTTTGAGGGTCACGGGGGGATGCTGGAGCCAATCCCTGCTGATGTTGGGCGAAGGCAGGGTACACCTTGGATAAATCAGGGGCCAACATACAGAGACAACACCCGTTCACACCCACACCTACAATCTCCTGCTTAAATTTCGACTGTTGGAGGAAGCCACAGTAACCGAAGAAATCTCACGCAAACATGAGGAGAACATGCAAAGACACACTCAACACATGACACTAATGTAGTGCTTTCATCATCCTCTATTGTCTGTCACCTGCAGCCTTTTAGTATCTCACCTCATTAATCCATACACCAACACATGTTCTCAATTAATCAAGTCATCACTTATTGTGTATACTTTGTGCCTATTGTTTATTTCCAGAGAACTGCAGTATGCAGAAGAAGGGCAATATCAGCAATGATCTGCGCACAGAAAAATCTTGTGAGACTACTCCTACCAGCAAAATAGATTTCGGTAAGATGCACTAAAAATGGTCTGCACTTGAGTTGAGATTTGTTTAAACCTGAACATATTGTGTGTTTTTGTAAGTGACTGATTGTTAAATAGTCAAATAGGTGAGGTAACAATCTGCATCTTGTCTGTCCTCAGTGTACAAAGTGAGACTGGAGAACTTCACAGACAGTTTGTCTACTGACATTTACACTATGAGGATATTGGAAGTGATCAAAGAAGGTGGGTATTTATCTCCTCTGTGAACCATCGAAAATTGAAAATCACCTTTTGTTTTATTGCATATATTTCTAAGGCCGTTTTCACAGAAGGTTTGTACCAAGATCCAAAACCAGGATCTTGTCTTGGCATCATTGTTTGCATTAATCTGTTGTTTTGGTTTCTGTTTTTTTTGTAACGTCCTGTCACCATCACCTATGTGGGCTGTCTGCCTATTCTTCATTTTGATAGACAGACCTGTTGTCAGTTTGGCAGGTGGAGAAAATTAATGAACCATTTCTTGGTATTACCAGCAGCATTACAAACTTCAGGCACGATCTTATCTGTCCTCTATTCTTTAATGCCGTCTCAACTTTGACAAAAATGTGGTCCATTGGTTCAGACCTTGGTCCGATGCCTGCTATTTTGTTTCTGGACTAAACTGAGAAGTCAGATGAGTCCGGACAAGAAAAAAGGGTAGGTGGGAAGAGGTGTAGTTGGCATAGCCACAGCTGAACTGAGTGAACTTGACGTCACAACCAACTCATGAGGTGCTCTCTCATCTTGCTGTCTTACCAAATTAGTGCGTTCACCCGGCTGTCATGTTTTTATCACTGCTGATAAGAGCCTCGTAAAACCAGTGTCTACTGCTTAGTCATTTGCCCTGGAAGTGAATACAGATTGAATCCATTCCCATTGCAGACAAAAGCCAGACCTTTTTTCCTGCATTGTTGTTTCTGTAGGCACACAGAGCAATAATGGCCAATTTAAAGAAAGCATATCTATTTAGATTTGTGCAGAGGGGCACATGAAAAGGTTGATTTCTGATTGTAAAGTAGAAAACTACCCCTAAAAGCAGGCTAACTTAGCTTGCATCGCCAGAGGCAAAAACAGTGGGGGTACAGCCCAGCCCCTTCATGTAAACCCCCTTTAGACCGCCAAAATGTCTCACCATTCATTTATGTTACACATTTCCATTAGCCCTCCATTCAATCCTAAAGCATCTTCTCTCATTTATTTCAATCACAGGAAGTTTCGATGTGGGTCCTCAGGGGAAAGATCGCACATTCCTGAGTTATCCACACTGCAGGAATTCTTTAGATCTGGGCGAAGACAGAACGTACCTCATCATGGGCACGTCAAAGGATATTCACAGAGACGAACAACATCAATTGTAAGTTTCTTTGTGTTTAAACAACTACAGCACCCATGTTATCTACTGTTTCTGCACTTTTTCGACATCATGTTCCATGATATTTTCACATGTGGTATTTCACTCTGCTCTCCACAGGTATCAGTACGTGCTCGGGGAAAGAACCTGGATAGAGTACTGGCCCACAGACGCAGAGTGTCAAGTCGAGGAGCACAGACCAACGTGTCAGGGCTTGGAGGAGATGGTCCAGCAGTACCAGCTCTTTGGATGTCAGCAGTAGCGTACCACAGGAGAAAACGCTTTCTTTTTTAAATCATTTTTTTTTGCTGATGTGAGATGTGAAGGATTTAAACCTAAATACCTGCATTGTGTTGATAAAAATGTAATGGTATTAATCTCATTGTCAGTGTCTTTTTTCAATCAAACTCTGTAATCTGTTGTGATGTGGAATTTAGGACAACTCACACACTATGGATCAATTAATATTTGCAGCAGTAATTGTGACAACTAAGGTCTCGAGAGGGACCCCAGAGCAGAGGCAACACAGAGCCAAAAAGGGTGGTGCGTTCAAGGGTGTTTATTGAAGTTGGAGAGAACAGAATGACGGGACAGCTGATAGCTCCGTGAGGTCTTCAGCCGTGAGGTAGACAGGAGGGTCCAAGGTTTAAGTCCTAGTGAACAGAGGCAAAGAAAGACGGGGGTTACGATCAGAGGTCTCATCCAGAAACAGATAGCGGGGCCAGGAACGAATAACTACAACGGTAGTGACGAGGACGAACTGGCGATGACTCGGTGCACAGCCAGGGTAGATATAGGCCAGCGTGATGAGTGCAGGTGCGCTCTCTGGTGAGCCTCCGCCGAGTCATCTAACAAGATGAGCAGCACCTGTGGGGAAAAGGAGAGAGTAGAGGGGGAAGGGCACTAAAGGCCCAGAGGAACTGTGACAGTAATAACAGACAATTTTACGGTAACTGAAATGCTGTGCTTCTACTGGCTAAATTGAGTCACAAGAAAATCTGGTCAAGCAAATACTGTGAACAAAAACGGAATGGGAATGTGATGCAGAAGCCTCTCATAAAATTTAAATGAACATTATGATGGATTATGATGAAGGTGAACCCTAACCCTAGTGTTCAGCCTGGATTCAGGAAGTGACTGCAGACCCTTACCCACAGATTGCAAGCTGCACAGAGGTTAATAGGGAATTAAAAGATTTAGCCCGGGGCCAGATTCATGAAAAGCCTTAAAAATAATCAATACATTTTAGAATCAATCTAAAAGAAAACTGGAAACCAACAGGTGTGATCTGATCATATCTCTTAGTTCTATTTAAATGTCTGGCTGCTGAGCTTTTTTTGAATTGTAGAAACTGCTTTAATCAAAGCACAAGGTAATAAAAGCATGTATGATTGTTTCTACTACTCTTATTTTTGGATAACATTTTTGGCAGTATTACTGAGATGGTAAAAACACGATTGGATAACTTTAGTTATAGTTAACTTCAAACAATATGTCAAACAATATGCAGTTTAAACAGTTTTGACATGTTGTGAGATGTGGTCGATTGCAGTATTTCTTCAGTGATCTGTTGTCGCCCAATCCTGTTCGATCCTGTTTGATCAAAAACTGATAAAATAATGGCAATGCTATGTAGATGTATGTGTAGGGCTTTCTAGGCTGTGCCCCTTTACTTCATGGAGCCGTGTGGCACTGGGAGTTAGACAGGAGCTGTTTTTAGACAGGAAATCTGGTAAATTAGGTACAGACATTTTCAGGAATTTGGCACACAAAGAACGCAGAAGGAGATCTGGGTCAGACAGGTAATCTTTTAATGTATTTAACCAGATGACGAAAATTAACCAAGTCCTCTGAGTGCCTGAACATAACCATTTAAAAGATAATAATTCAGTATCCACATAATTGGAACCTGAATTCTCTGATTACGACATTCCAAAAAAGCCTTTAACTTTAACCAGCAATTACACAACACTGTGTCCCTCCCACTGGAAGTCTGTAAGTGTGTGTTTGCTTGTGTGTGACTTGTGAGTGTGTGTGTTCTGAATCAGCAATCTCAGAAAAACTAAAAGTAACTCAAAGTTTCTAATAAAAACAAAAAAAAGCATTTTTTTATGTCTAATTTGAAAAAAAATTCCATGGCAGTGTTTATTTGTGAGTATGTTTTGCATCAGTCGGTTCTGTTGACCAGTATTGATTCTCTTATGTTTATCTTTATCTTCACAAAGGTGATGACGTGTTCAGAGAACTCTGGGAAGGGGCTGGTGAGTCGGTGTGGAGGTGAACTAAGTAGAGGAGGGAGGCGAGAATATAAAAAGGAGGGAGCGGCAGTGCAACAGTCGACATTGTCAGCAGAACAGAATCAGCGAGGAGGATGAGTAGGACTCCACTGTGGCTGCTGGCCTCGCTGGCCTTTGCCTCTGTCCCCTCACTGGTTGATGGAGCTCCACTGTGAGTAGATCTGTCTTTGTTACGTCTGCCGGGGAGTTTATGTTTTCATCCCTGTCCATTTGTTTTTCAGCAGGAAAACGCAAAAGCATACTGAGTAGATTTCCAATTTTACATGGGCAACGAAAGAACCCATTTACTTTTATAGGGGCTCCATGCAGACACAGGCAAATCCATCCCCCCTATTTTTTATTACATAGAGAGATATGACATTTTTTACTTATAATAATAATAATAATAATAATATTAATGAATCATATTTGTATAGCGCTTTTGAAGGAACTTGGATAAATACATAACATCATTATACATTGAAGACAGTTCTGAAGAGGTGAGTTTTGAATAGCGGTCTGAAAGTGGACAGGTCGGTGCAGCCTGATAAATTAGGGGAAATCCAGAGCTATTAAGGAGGTTCTGCCCCCCCAAGTCTAATGCTTGGTCCTCTGTGGTATGGAGAGGGTTTCAGAAGTGAACGAATTTAGTTCTTACCCTGTCCAGTTTGAGTTTAAAAACTCAAGGTTATGTTGTTCTTAAAATCATGTAAGTAAGGCTGGATTTTGTCCTGAGTTTGCACAGTGATGTGTTGGAAAGGACAAAGCAAACAAAGTCCAGAGACATGATGAAATGTTTAACTTGTAATTTAGATAAATGAAAGCTTTAGCACAGACTCTGAGCCAGTAGGTTGGTGCCTGAAAAGCAAACAACAAAACTAGAACAGCACTCAGTAGCGCGCACACTGCTGCCAAGGTCCAAAAGTTCATTAACAACATTACATTACATTTCATCACATAGCATTTCAATGTTAAGGTAAAACACACGTGATGGGGCCTCAACTCTTTAACAAATTCAGTCAATAAACTGCTTTTATCCAAAGTAATTTACAAAAAGTGCATTCAACCATAAGGAACAAACCCAGAACAGCAAGAACCACGTAAGTACAATTAGCTTCAAAAAAAGACAAACTACAAAGTCCTACATATAAGTGCAACTAAACTTACTTTTTTGTATTATATATATTTAAATATATATATATATATATATATATATGTACACACCAGAGTTGAGGATTATTATTAGACATTATCTTCTTAACCAAGGTGTAGTCGGAAGAGGTGTGTCTTTAGCTTGCCTTTGTCCTGATGTCAATGGTGAGCTCGTTCCACCATTTAGGAGCCAGGACAGCAAACAGTCGTGATTTTGTTGGGCGTCTAGCTCGCAGTGCGGGAGCAGCAAGCTGATTGGCAGATGCAGAGTGGAGTGGACGGCCGGGGTGTAAGGTTTAACTATGTCCAGGATGTTTTCCAAATATATGAAGATTTCATGGGTTCTTTTCTGACCATGAAATGGTGTGAAAGGAGGGATCTCACACACACAGGCATATACAAATTTAAAATCCCAACAACCCACACCACATCCCTTCACAAAATTCCGTGGTAATTTGTCCAGTAGTTTAGCACAATCCTGCCTACAAACAAACAATCAAACAAACACATAAAGATGAAAACACAACCTCATATAGGTAAAATAAGTGTCAGTTCATATGGATGTGGGCCACTGCTGCACATCTGGCCTTCGTGTGGCCTGGACAAATGGATATGAGCCTCAAATAGCCCACTTGTAAAAAAGCAAAAGTGGCCCAAATATACCAAAACAAATGGGTTCGTTTTTGGAAACCTGCCCTGCTCTAGGTAAATATAATCTGGATGACCTATAGTGGCCCATATGGTAAATGTTGACTATGGCCCAAACACCACAAAACAGGTTCAGGTCACCTTTGGTTTCCTCGCAGTATTGCTATGGTTTAATTGTGGCCCAGATCTAGCAAACAGGAGTAGATTGCTCAATTGCCATGATTCCATGCTGTTGGTGGGCTAGATGACACTGTGGCGGTGTCTGATACAAATTCTACCCTGTATGAGCAAATGGAGCAAAGAGATGACAGTGTGTGTTTTTTTCTTTGTCTTTTCCTCCTGGTCTGTAGGAAGGTGATGTCTGCCCCCAATTTGCTGCGCGTAGGAACGGCAGAAAATGTCTTTGTGGAGTGTCAAGACTGCACAGGAGGAAACATCAGTGTTGATATCAACGTGATGAACCATCCAACCAAGAACAAAAGGCTTGCAACCACATCTGTGACGCTTACCAGTGCAGGAGACTTCCAGGCACTGGGACAAATAACGGTATGTGAACCACTGTTGCTGTGACCTGGCGTCATTTTCTAACATGAACTCCGAGAGAAATGCTCCTCACACATGTTCGTCCTGCTCCTCATTCACATTTCCTCATTTCGCTACATGCTGCCATCAGATCCCTGCTGGAGACTTTAGCAAGGACCCCAACGTGAAGAAGTACGTCTACCTACAAGCTCAGTTCCCCGACCGCCTTCTGGAGAAAGTCGTCTTGGTGTCCTTTCAGTCTGGCTACATCTTCATCCAGACTGACAAGACCCTCTACACCCCAAACAGTAAAGGTCAGTTCAATACGACTTCAGCGCTGACAAACTCACCCATATCTCTGCAAGTAGGCCATCATTTTTTTCTTTTTTATGAATGACTGCACTGTAAGATAAACCTCGGTCTCTCTTCCTGTCAGTTCATTTCAGGATGTTTGCAGTGACGCCCGGCATGGAGCCGGTGGAGAGGGACGAAACTTCCATTGCCATCGAGTTTGTGGTATTGCATTTTAACTTTGTATTTTACAAAAAAAATTTGAATTATTATCAGCTCAATGGCACATCATTTACTAGCTTTCACCATCATCTAAAACACATTCTTAGAATTGAAATTCTTCAAAAAATACCTTCACTGGAACTTGTTCCTCAGAGTAAAAATGTCACGTTTCAAGGGATCACTCATTGTACAAGTAAAGAAGCATTGTTGAAAAAGCCAAGTGTCCGTCATTGAGCTGATAACACGGAGGGATGTCGTTGCAAACTCTTGGTTGTTTGTATTGTTAGACTTCGCTATAAGTGGCAGGGTTCAGTGTTAATGGTTGTCCAATGATTTTTATTTTTAGACTCCTGAAGGCATCGTTTTACCTCTGGATCCAGTCTCTCTGAAATCAGGGATCCACTCTGGAGTTTTCCAACTCGCTGAAATTGTCAGGTTAGTATTTGAATAAATTCAATTCAATTATTTTGGGCGGCCGTCTGCTTATTAATCTTTATTTACAACCTGACAGTTTTAGTCTTTTGGACTGTAAGAAATAACAGAACAGTGACAGACTTCATGATTTATTAGAGAGTCAACCGGAGTACTTTAAATGCAGTTTTTTCTCATCTTCAGACATTTTAATTCTAATTTTTGCATGTGTGTGTGTGTGTGTTTGTGTATGTGTGCATGCAGCCCTGGACTTTGGAAAGTTGTGGCTAAGTTCCAAAGCAACCCACAGGAGAGCTTTTCTGCAGAGTTCGAGGTCAAAGAATATAGTGAGTCCCTTTTACCTCAAGCGTTATTTACTGTAAAACCTAAAAAGCATTCATTCATTTTTACTTCCACAATAAACTTACTTGATATAATACATTTTACATTTTTTAGTGCTGCCCAGTTTTGAGGTGAAACTGACGCCTTCGAGCTCCTTCTTCTATGTCGACAGTCCGGATCTCACCATCAACATCAAAGCTACGTATGTGAAGGTTTTTGTTTTGTGGCTCTACGGAGAAGAGTTGTCATTAGTGGATTGATTGAATTAGAGGTTGTGTTGGAGCTTTTGCTGATTTAGTGTGTTGTCATTGCTCAGTGGTGGATCTAGGATTTTTCTAAAGCAGGGGCCATAAATGGCCAACAATTTACATCAGGAACCAATTAAATATCCAACGTTAATCCATAACTCTTGATCCAGTAAGGTGCACATTTAAGCATTCCTTGTTTGGCTGGATAGTTTTAAGCAAAGCCACTTATCATTGAATATATTTTTGAAAGTGTTTCTTGTTCAACCGCATTGTGTTGCGGGTGGAAATCAAAGGCAGGAGAACACTGGGAAGGCAAAGGGCAGAAAAGGGCAAGGCAGAAAAACAAACCCAACTTAATACTCAGTAAAACCCAAAAACAAAAACGTCAAAACATAGCTGTGATTCAAAGAATCACAGCCAGCAAACAAAAAATCTCAAAACAAACCTGACTGTAAACATTCGGAACAAACTGAACCCAAACAATGTCAGACTGACTTTGCCCCAGGAGAGGCAGCTCCTGTAACTCTGTTTGATGTCTAATGTAGCCAAGGAAATTATGCTTTAATCAGAACGAGAAGTGAGAACAGGTGAAAGTTTCATTATTATCACTAAGCAGCAACAGTTATTGAAATCATTTGTATGAAGTATAATATCTAGCTAAAACTGTTTCTATCTTTATTGCTTAAGAGTTCAATCAGACACAGACTATAGTTAAAAAGTTGAAATCCCTCCAGACTCTCTTTTAATCCCCCTTTAGGGTTTGACCACTTACTGGCGAGTTCATGTTCCCCTCAACCTTTATCCCATCCAGTGCAAACCCGTCCCCCTCCTCATCATCATCGTCGCGTCGTCATCTCCATCTTCCTCAGCTTCAGCTTCACAGCATCAGTTTCCCCTTCAGCATCCACAGCAACCACAGCATCCATCCCCAGTTCAGCATCCACAGAACAGCTGGGGATGAGGCACGTTTTCCTTCATCAGAGCAGAGTCTACAGCTATGTCATGTCATGGTGCGTAGAGGTGGAGAGGGCACTGGTCACCCAGCCACCAGGGGCAGTTTGGAAAAAATGTCTTTCAATCACTTCCTATCAGTACACACATAACCCTCCCTGCCAGTAGAAGGGGCCAGGGCCATTCGTGTCTGTGTGACCATACAGGGTACAGGAGCGATCTATGCAGATTTCAGCTTTTTTCAGATCTGCTCCAGGAACAAAATTATCAAGAATTGTCAGTGAGGCTTTTTCAGTCTTTAAGAGTCAATGATCTGGATCTTAGCCTTGTAAAGATCCTTTCGTGGAATTAATACTTGCCAACAGGCCATGTGTTTGAGCTTGCACTGTACCAAGCCAGACGCAGGGCGTATTGTCGGTCGTGGTGGAGGAGGTGGAGTTAACACCGGATGGGAGTGAGTTGTGGAATTCATGAAGCCCAGTTCCCAGAGTTTGAAAGGAAGACAAACAGAAAAATTATTAATTTACTGCGATGCGTAATTGAGATTAAAGTAGATTATATAAATTTATAATTAAAAGAAACAAACAAAATAATCAAATCAAAACATACATACCCTCTTTTTGTATTCAACAATTTCATAAAACTTTTGAGGTGTGGTCGGCCAAATCAGTGGACCATTAAAAATAAAAGGTTAAACAAGTTGAATTTCAATATGCAGCATATATGACAGTGTTTGAGTATTTGAGTTCAAGCCATTTTCCAAAATTCATTGACTGCTCCATAACACGATAATTCAGAAGCTTTGACGTCAAACTGTCCTGTGATAAAACAGGAATCACATACAAAATACAAATGTGTGAGAGATTAGATTCAATCAAACGTCTCAGAGTTGACAGCTGAAACAATTCAAAACAATGTAAAAGTTATTCTGCCACAATTTCCTTCATGATGAAATAAAAACAATAATTGGACCTTACCATCACCTTTCAAATTAAGAGCCATAGATGTTAAGATAACTGGTGAAACAAAACAACAAAATAAAAACCTTCTTTCCAGAGTTTGAAAGTTAAAGGGTCCAAAATAAATTTAAATCTAATTATAGATATGACATTCAAATAAGTGTGTAACCAGAGGGCCTTGTATTATGGTTTCTGCATTTCATTTAAGATGAAACCGGCTATGAGTTAAAGTGTATTTGACCTCTGACCTTTAACTGGATTTTAATTTATTCTTCTTCAATGGTGAAACATATTTATTTTAGGACTCTCCAGAGTTACATGGGGGTTGAATCAAACTTCTAGTTTAAATTCCAACTGTAAATAGATTAAACATGTCTTGACTATTGAATTTTAAGTGGATGATATGAATATGGAATTAGGCAGCACAGAATTAAGTTTAAAGTTAAGTTTGAATTTATCATCAGGTAGAAAATAAAATAAGATCAAATGATTGGGTTTTATATAGAACTTTGGAGGCCAGAACCTTTCTGCTTTCCTCTAATTGATAAGATATATTTTGGAAATATCTGAAAGAACAAATTTGTGCCAAAAAGTGTAATTTTAACAATTCCCTCTGGAATTCATTACTTCTGAATGGAGCAATATTAAAAACAAACAAACAAACAAATTACATAAAAACAAACAACCAAGCCTCTTTGTGATCTTAACGCCAGTTGTAAGCTGTAAGAGTTCTGGCCCTCCCCCTTTTCATCCTCTGCTGTGCAAGTCTTAATCTTTCTTTGGCAAGTCCTAAACACATTTACCCCTCCCGTTCATACATACAACATATATCAGATGGCAAGCGCATATACCACCCACTAGTTTAGGAAAAAGTCGTTTTCCAGTCAGTTTGTCGCTCCGTCAGTTTTTTCTGTGTCTTCAGTCAGCCAGCTGACCTTGAGACATTTCTCTCGTTTACACACACACAAACACTCCTACTCCCACACACACTGGGAGTTATCTCCCTGCACACAAGCACACGAACATTCACAGCCCAAGCGCGCTCTCTGCCACCTTTTTTTTTAAAATTTCGGGCAGAGACCGGACTCCCTCTTTTGAGATTCAAAGGGCCGCGCCCCAAGGTTTTCTACCAGTCACTCAGTCCAACAGCCACACACTTCCATTCATACTAGTTACTTCACATCCTCTCTATATTATATAATCAATAGTAGTATAATAATTTTTATATAAGTAATTTCCTCTTTCAAATCCTTATTCGTAACAGCCTTCCGTTATTTGTGCCCAATTGAAACAATGGTGTGTCTGGTTTGTAAAGCTCCTGTGGCATTATTCAAATCAGTTCTTATTTCAGCCAAAGGGCAGGAAGGTGAAGGTGCTGGGGTACAATGTGTCAGGTGGTGCCAAGGTGCGCCTGATTTACCTTTAACCTGGGCCGAGTGTGAAGTAACCTCCATCACTTCGTACGGTCCAGTCCACCTGGGTTCTGGCCACTTTCTCTTGTGAACCTTGACTCTTATCCAGTCACCTACTTTTACCTTCGGTTCTGCAGCTTCCTCCGGATCAGTCGCCAGGGCCCTGGAGACCTGATTCGAGAGAGCTGCAGTAAGAGCAGTTAAAATCTTCATATAACTTGACATTTCAATCTCAAAACATCCACGGGTGGCACGTGACCTCCATCCCTGGCCTGGTGTCAGGGCTCCAACACTGATTGTCATATATATTGTCTTTTTTAAGTGGGATACCGAATTTGAGTTAGCTACTGCTCACACAACAAACCTGCAGATCAGGCATAGTTATTTACAGTGTGTGTGTAAAATTTGAACTACTACTCAAACACAAACCTGGACAGCAGGCATATGTATTTACAGTGTTTTGTCTTCGTTTCTATTTTTGAAGTGGGAGACCTGATTTGTGTAAAATTTGAACTACTACTCAAACACAAACCTGGACAGCAGGCATATGTATTTACAGTGTTTTGTCTTCGTTTCTATTTTTGAAGTGGGAGACCTGATTAGTGAAAAATTTGAACTACTACTCAAACACAAACCTGGACAGCAGGCATATGTATTTACAGTGTTTTGTCTTCGTTTCTATTTTTGAAGTGGGAGACCTGATTAGTGAAAATTGAAACTACTACTCAAACACAAACCTGGAGATCAGGCATATTTATTTACAGTGTGTGTCTTCGTTTCTTTATTAAAATACAACCGTCACCATTGCATAATACACAGCATTTTCAGACCATTTTAATTACTTTGTTAAATTTATCATATGTAACTTGTACTAACCCTCAGGACTTCTGATCAAAAATTTAGGTTTTCTCTATCACAACAATATGCAGATTTCAATTAAATAGGCTCTGCTCACCTTTTAATAGTACAGCGCTGTTTGATCAGTTTCCCAAGGCAATACAAGTCACTTCAGGACGATTCTTTCCCGTCCGAGAGACGGCCTCCTCCCCGACTTGTTGTTTCCACTCCGCTCTTCCAATCGTCTAAAACCATCCTCAATGCTACCATTTTGTTGCGGGTGGAAATCAAAGGCCGGAGGCGTCGTTCTCAAGTTAAAATTAATCAAGTTTATTCAGAGGTCACAGGTCAGGAAACTGCGGTGTCTAGCAAATGATCATGCATGGTCCACTGATCCTGTACAGGAAAATGGCATTTAGTCAGAGTGCGTACAAAGCTTATATATCGATACTGGGCTTGACAGAAGTTCTTCTTGGATTGGGATTGGTCGGATCTCGTCGGGTCGTCCTCCTGGCGTCGTTTGGTCCTCCTCCTGGCGTTGCGTGATGACGTGCAAGCCGTGTCGCGGTTACTAAAGTTCATGAGCATATTGCCTCGTGTGTGCGCTTATTTTATGTGTGTGTGAAGTGAGGTCATAGAAAACTGTGAGAAAGGCATGAAAATCTCTAGTCTAATCTGTCCGCTGTGTGTGTGTGTGAGGGAGTCTCACAACTAATATAATGAAGTGATTCATGAAGCCAGAGGTTTGAAAACCTGTTATCTGTCCTCTAAGGCAGACTCCCTTTTTAAGGAGTATGAACCATTCTGAGGTTGAGAAGCAGGAGAAAAACTATGTGTTATGTTTGTGTGTTTACGCTATGTGTATCTGACTACACGTTAAAGTGTGTGTATGTGTGTGAACAGTGGTGTATTGTCAACAATTGTGTTCTTCAAAAAAGCTTAAAAAATAAAAAGATTTCAACTGGGGCCAGTGGTGCCCGTTGGTCCTACCCCTGGATCCGCCATTGGTTTGATTTAGTTTTTTATCTTCTTAGTATACTTGTTATTATCATTTTCTCTTTATTTGTATTAAAGAGTTTATTGATTGTCTCCTTATTTTGTAAAGTGCATTGAGAGCATTGAAAAGCGCTTTATAAATCTAATGTATTATTATTATTATTATTGTCACTTTTCGATGATCCCAATTTTACCTGTCCAGTTTTTCTTCTTTGTGGGTTTAAACCTTTGCTTCTGGCTTTTAGCTATCTGTTTGGTGAAGAGGTGAGTGGCACAGCATACGTGGTATTTGGGGTTCAGTATGATGGTCGGAAGATAAGCTTCCCCAGCTCTCTTCAGAGAATATTGGTGAGCACATACTATAATTCTGTCTGCCAATTTGCCAGTTGCAATGCATTTCATTGCATTGTCACATTCCTATCTGCAGATATTAAATATTCATGATGTTCAGAATGAAGCCAGACTGACCAGTACCTCCAACTGTTTGCTTACTGTTCTACTGTGCCACTATACTGTGTTTAATTGTTTCTTATGTGTTATGTCACATTAGCTCGAGAATGGTAATGGGATGGTCCAACTGAAGAGACAACACATCACACAGACTTTCCAGGATATTAATAAACTGGTGGGGAGTCCGATATTTGTAGCCGTCAGTGTGCTGACAGAGAGCGGTAAGAAAGACAAACTGTGAGTTTTTTTGCCATTTCAGCATATCTGATTCAGCAGCTCCAAGGACTTATTCAATGTCATTGAGAAATATCCACGCTATGAGCAAAAATATAAACTTCATTTAGGATATGTGCATAAGAAATTACCATTTTCATATATCAGTTTAGAATGTGGACAAATGTAATGAGGCTGTGGGTGGGTGTGCGTTTGTGTTTCTGCACAGGTGGGGAGATGGTGGAGGCAGAGTTGAGAGGTATCCAGATTGTCACATCACCCTACACCATCCACTTCAAGAAAACGCCAAAATTTTTCAAACCGGAAATGACCTTCGATGTTGCAGTAAAGCCCTGACAGATTTTTACAATTATATGAAATGACAGTGACAGTGCTCTTTATTCCAGACAAAATACTGTAAAAAAGTTAGCTGTATTTGTACGTTAATTCGTACCAGTTTTTACAAGGCAACCTGAAATAAAATAAAATTACCCATGTAATATAATTAGAAATATCTTTGGATAATATAAATGCAATAACAAATATTGTCTGAACTGACTGTACAAAAAAAAATCAACAAAACACTAATCCAATTTCGATGTTTGGTTTTGCTTAAATTATTCATGTGTTTATTGGTAATGTATCACAAGATGTCTTTGGGTGTCTGTCAAGGCGCATTGAAATACAATGTATAGTTATTAATATTGTATTATTATTATTATTTCTGCTGTTGTTGTTGTCTTGATTTTGTATTTTAAAGGTTAGATAATTACTACTCAAATCAACAGGTTAACTATTCGAATCCCACATAGCAAAATGGTTTTGGCCTACGCCGTCCCACTGTCATCCAGCCCACATACTGCGTGGAATGATGGCACTCGGGCAGTCCGCTCCTGTTCGCCAGATCTGAGTGGCCCTAATTAGTTTTGCGCTAACATTCACCATTGTTCTGTTCTGTCTATTATTGCACAGTACATACACTGCATGCAAAATGATGTAATAGAGATTGTTTGCCCTTAATAAGCTGTAATTAACTGTATGCTTTGATAATACAGGTGAATATTTCTCATTGTTTGGCTGTTTGTTTCCTTGATGACAGATTGAAGTCACAAATCCAGATGGAACCCCAGCACAAGGTGTTGAAGTGGTGGTGGATCCAGGTCAGGTGCAGGGTATAACCGCAGCAAATGGGTATGCAAAGCTTACAGTCAACACAGTGTCCGGAGATCAAAGACTAGAGATCAATGTAAGTGTCTGAAGTTTCTTGATTTTAATTTTTGCTAATGACATGACACAGTTCGTTAAGAAACAGGCGCCTATCACATGACCCGATTCCAGAAGAAAAAACAGACGGCATCAGACTTGGCCTCCAGTGTAGAACAAAATTGGATAATCAATTACAAGTGTTGTTAAATTCTGCATTGTACAATGATCCAACCGGTAACATGTGAAAGAAACCATCCATTCCTGGAGCAATTCCTGTGTACACCGGCATGTGCATGCCAAGTGTATGTGGTCATGTAATTTGTGTGTTATTATAGATGGGATTTTCTCCTGAAACGAGCCAAAGCACTCACATTGACAGAGATCATTTTAGTATAACATAGTAGGATGAAGGAAGATGAAGTGTTACATTTAAGCCATCTTAAGGTGATACAAGGATTTTTTTTCAACAAAGAGTTTTAAAGATGTAATAAACTTCTGGAGTAGGACTTTAAAACCTCATCAATTCTCGTCAGTGTCATTCAATGATAGGATGAGATCGGACGGGACAGTGCAGAGCTGAGATCTTTTATATGTATTTTTTTATAACCATGTGTGTCTTTAATTGAAGGCCAAGACCAAAGATGATCGTATCACACCTGAGAGGCAAGCAAAAGCCACCATGACAGCTGCGAAGTACAACACTAAAAGCCAAAACTACATCCACATAGGTAAGTCTAAAGGCTCCAGTATGCTTCCCCGGCTACGCGGAGGGACGCACGGATCCCACGGACTCTTTTTGATTTATGCTTCTCTGACAACTGTACGTCGAGAAAACAATTCACCGCCAAACAGTAGGTGGCGCACAGAAGACGAGCTCAGAGAAGCCTACCTCATTTGTGGGTAGAAGAAGTCCACGTTTGTTTATTTACCTCATAGATATATATATATGATTTACCTCTTCCCGGCTTTCCTCACATACAGTGAACGATGGCAACTAAATGAAATAAAGTGACACCCAGCGGGTCAAAATGCTGATGTTATCGTTTCTTAGCGCAGCGGTTCCCCGGTCTTGTTTCTGAACTGTAATCCCAGAGCTTGAAGCTACACGGAGGCAGGTAGCTTCCCCTCCAGCTTCCACACACAGTCAGCAGGGACTCCTGATACTAACTACTGCCCAGTGTTTGCTTCTAACCTGTCGGTATTTGAGAAACAGTGTCATGAATCATGATAGAAGTGGAATTAAAGTCGTGACAGCGGGAATTTGCGCTGTTTCCACCGCCGTTATGAAAGTTCGTTATAACCGTATGTGACCGTACACACGGTCAGTGCTCTAACCAGCCACCGTCAGCTGGACAACTCCGCTGGCTTAACACACATGTCACATTTATCGTAGAATCATAGTTGTGTTTGGGTTTATTGTGATACAGGGAAGGAAACAGGAAGTTTGAGGTCCGGAAATTATGTCGTTCCGAAATGCTGTTGTTAGCGGACCAATCACAGCCAAGGGCTGTCCCGAGGCTCTCCGCCATGCCCACGGATAGTTAGAAAAATCAGGTGCACGAAAAGCTCTCAGAGGCGCTCGGAGAGGGCGTTCCTTTGTCCGTTTCAGTCCGTGTCAGTCAAAACGGAGAAGCATATATCGGCCTTTAATAACTTCAGATGGTAGGACAAGGCTGTGATTATAAAGTACTGTATGCGCCATGAACTGTTCAGTGTTTCGCACTCATTGCAAAATATCATTTTTGTAGGTGTGGATACAGCGGAGCTGGAATTAGGAAACAATCTGAAAGTCAACCTCAATCTAAAAAAGCAGTCAAATCAAGACAGTGACATCACATACCTGGTGAGAGATGTTTTTCTCTGCCTCGTACCTCGACCTATGTAAAGTATAAACTCCGGTTTTAAGTACTTATGTGTGAATCTGTGCCCCTAGATCCTGAGCAGGGGTCAGTTGATCCAACATGGCCGTTACAAGACAAGAGGCCAAGTGTTGATTGCCTTGATAGTTCCCATCACCAAAGACATGCTGCCATCATTCCGCATCATAGCCTATTATCATCTAACTGACAATGAGGTGGTGTCAGACTCCGTGTGGGTGGATGTCAAGGACACCTGCATGGGCTCGGTAAGACTCACATCACTGCTTTTACAGAGTTAAACTAATTACGAGACAAAAAACAAGACAAGCAGAGTTGTGTGAAGAAGAAGTTGGTTCTGTAATTTTTGTATGTGTTTTTCATCAAGCACAAAACTGCTCGTCTCCATTCATCGCCCTTCCCTTCATGTTCAGCTGAAGCTGGAATCTTCTACAGATGCTCCGTCCTACAAGCCTCGCAGGATGTTTGGTCTGAAGGTCACCGGAGATCCTGAGGCCTTGGTGGGACTGGTAGCAGTGGACAAAAGTGTCTACGTTCTCAATAACAAGCACCGCCTCACCCAGAAAAGGCAATTTCTTTATTTTATCATTATCAATTTAAATATTTCCAAAGGAGATTAATTAAAAAAAAATTCAATATAGGTCGTTTCAGACATGAACTCCGAAGTTTGCCTTTTATACTGAACTAGGGCTACGTTGTAGCACTTGCGGGCCCGAGCACCCGCACGTTGAAGCCTGTTGTGGTCCGGGGAGAGAGCGAACGATGACCAAGCGCACGTCTCCGCGTTGGATGTGTTTTCCTCTCTGTGATAAAGATAAACGCTTCACTTCCTGTAGCCACCAGTGGGCGCTGTGATTTCAAGTCATAATTTCTGTGTAGATGTCATCAGGCCGGGACTCTAGTCATGTTTTGATGGCGTTTAATCAAACTTCGACGCCACGGTCACACGGCCTTAAAACCATATGAATATCTTCAGGGGGGGGCTGTTGATACACACATGTAGTTTGAGTGAGATAGAACCATGAACACTGAAGTAACAGCATTCCGTGTTTCACGGCGAGTTGATTAACTTTGACGCCACGCCACGGTCACACGGTGTGACGAAAAATCTATCCCTAAATCAGTTTTTAACTCCATATTGTTGTGATGACACTCATCTGAATTTAAAGTTGAACTGATGAAATCCCGGAACAAGTATGTCAAATTAAAAATGGTGAATATGGTCAAAATGGCCACTAAATTCAAAATGGCGGACTTCCTGTTTGGTCTAACATATTGATCCAAGAGACTTATTTGTTTGTTATGAAAAGACACATGCCATAATGGATTTTTGTACATGTCGGTCAATCGTAGTGCCGGGGCTGCCCTTTAGCTAGTCAGTTCTTTTGCCACGCCAATTTCTTAGAACCATATGACTATCTTCAGGGGGGGATGTTAAAACACACATGTAGTTTGAGTGAGATGGAACCATGAACACGGAAGTTACAGCAATTCCGTGTTTCACGGCCAATTGATGAACTTTGATGCCACGCCATTTATATGGCGTTTGACGAAAAGTCACAGTAATCTTATGTCTTCATTATCAATGTCTTGAGACCCATTTGATACAGTTTGACATGGTTGAGGTCAGTGAATGAGAAGGAATAAATCCAAGTGTAAGACATGCAAAAAACAAGACATTTCCTGTTGCCACCAGGGGGCGCTGTGATTTAAAGTCATGATTTCTGTGGAGATGTCATCAGACTCTTGTCTTATGTGTGTAGTTTGGACCCGATTGGACCAAATATGTGTGAGGTACAGAACCTCGAGTTTTGATGGCGTTTAATCAAACTTTGACGCCACGCCACGGTCACACGGTGTGACGAAAAGTTGATTTTTTAAGTCAGTTTTTTTCTCCATCTTGTTGTGATGACACTCATCTAAATTTGAAGTTGATTTGATGAAAGCCCTGGGACAAGTACGTCAAAGCAAAAATGGCCAAAATGGCCAAAATGGCAACTAAATCCAAAATGGCGGGCTTTCTGTTGCGTTTTTCATAATGCCCCATGAGACTTTTTTTCATGATTTGTCACGAAACACCTCTGGCTCGATTTTGGTGAAAATCGGTTATGTGGAAACTTAGGGGCTGGGTTCCAGGGGGCGCTGTTGAGCCATTTTGCCACGCCCATTTCCAAATACTCCAGAATACGTAAATTTTCACCACTTACTAGTTTACTGCAAAGTTTAGAAACTTTTTGAGCACGTTAAAGCCCTCAAAAAGCCCATCCTTTTGCCGGAAAAATAATAATAATCCTTACTGATTCAATAGGGCCTCTCACCATTCGGTGCTTGGGCCCTAATGAATGACTCAGGAGGAGATTCTGCGTTTACACGTGTTCACAACAGCACAGAAAATCTCTAAAGCGTTCCTGTGAGGGGAGGTGCAGCAGGCAGGATGAAACGTATTCATCCGGCTGCAGAGATCTCGTGTTTTCTGTTTACAGCACATTGACAGTGGTGTCGACCCATATCACCAAAAGCTCTCTTCACATTTTCATCGGGGTCCTCTATGTGTGTGGCACCGATTTTTCATCGTGTGATATTTTTTTTTTTCCCTTTTGCATCCGTCACTTGTTAGAAGGGTAATGAAAATGCCCATTTGTTTGCCGGTGAACCTTCAGAGGATCTCCAGCTCCGAGTCTCTTACTTAGACATTTGCGTTCTCACATACAGCCGCGCTGGAGAAGGTCAGATTATCTCGTGGTCAGGTGTGAAAGCACCTTATTTTGGAGGGTCACAATTCCTCCGCCAAGGCCCAGTATAAGATAGTCTAGAAATTATAGTACAAATACAAATGAGAAAAGATAGTGCTTGTTTATTTGTCATTAAAAGAATAGCAAAAAAATTACCGGATGTGCCTTAATCCATATTTGAACCAAAGAATAATAATCAGGGCCGTTCCTCCACCAAGTTTGGGGGAAATTGGTTCAGCGGTTTTCTGTAATCCTGCTTACAAAAATGTCCGCCAACAAACAAACCAGTAGACACAGGTGAAAACATAACCTCCTCGGTGGAGGTAATAATGTACATGTATAGTGAGGAATATCCAGTATACTGTAGTTATCTGTCATGCTGCTGATGCACTTTAGAAATACGTCTTTCTTATGGTGATTCAGAACTTGATTTATTTCCTTAATTTCGCAACTTTGTGTAAATGACTTCCACACTGTTCAGGTGTGGGACATTGTAGAGAAATACGACACAGGCTGCACACCCGGCGGAGGGAAGGACAGTATGAGTGTGTTCTACGATGCCGGCCTGTTGTTCGAGTCCAGCACTGCCTCGGGGACTCCCTACAGACAAGGTGACACTGATTTTCTCTCATTTGTTTTCCTTTCTCACATTAAACTGATTTCATCCAAGCGTCAAGATCAAAGTCAAACTATATCCTCCGTCAGTGGCTCTGTTTAACACTTAGTCTGTGTTGCATTTCCAGAGAGGAAATGTCCGGTCCTCACCAGGAGGAAACGATCTCCCACTATAATGCACGTCACGACCAGCTTAGGTAAGAACCACAACTCTAATTTATCTAGTCCACACATGACTATTTCAATTTTGAATATAAATGAACGGCCATAAGGTGGATAAGACGGACTTGACTAGTTCATGTATATTTGTTTCTAATTTGCCTTAATTTAAAATGCCTTATTCCAAACAGCCCCCCTTTCATTTTGTACTTCATCCCTTCTCACCTCTGTTTCTCCTCGACCCTCTTTCCAGTGAGTAATTATACCAATGAACTGCAGCGTGAGTGTTGCTTGGATGGCATGAGGGAGACCCCCCTGTCTTACACTTGTCAGACGCGCAGTGAGTACATCTCGGACGGTGCATCCTGTGCTGAGGCTTTCCTGCACTGCTGCACAGAGGTGGAGAACCTGCGAGACGAATTGAAGCAGGATCAGCTCAACTTGGCCCGCAGTAAGAGATGGGTGATGAGGGAAGTGGGGGAAGAGGGATGGGTGGGTCATCCAGGGCCAGATAATAGACTGTACATAAAGATGGACGACATGTCTCCGCTTACTCCCACCATTTAGAAATTCAAATCCAAAATGTCCACATCTTCGTCGATGTCTTCTACTTGTGTGACACCGATTTATGATCTAGAGATATTTGTATCTTTTTGAAGTTTTCTTCATTTTTACATCTGTCGAGTTTAATAAATGTTGAGTTTAATAAATGTCATCAACATAAAAGGCAGCTCTAGAGGAGGCCAGATGTATCCCGTATACTGCAGCCAGCCACAAGGTGGCGACCAAGACAGGCTTCACTTTTGTGTCCATCTCTATTTAAGATCTATGGGTCAGACTGGTGCAGTGTTAATTTTGGCAGCTATTTTTGATTTAGTCTTAGTCTTAGTCTTGAAACAAAAATGCATTTTAGTTTTAGTCACATTTAGTCATTTTTATCCTTAGTTTTAGTCTAGTTTTAATCGACGAATACTAATTACATTTTAGTCTAGTTTTAGTCGCATTTAATAGCCACATTAAACTCCTTATCTTCCCTTCTCAGGCCCAGGGAACCCCTGTGTCTACAACTGCATACTAGTCTAGCTTGCAGTACTTAGGTTGTTCATTAGATATCCTTAAAGGTCTATAGCAGGGGTCGGCAACCTTTACTATCAAAAGAGCCATTTTGCCCCCTCTTCCCCCCCCAAATGAAATTTGGCATAAAAAACTGTTGGCATTTTATTTCTATTTTTACCTGTTACAACAAAGGGAAACACCAAATGCTTATGAAGAGGAGAAGAAAATACACAGGCAAGTGTAGGCATACTTTGCAATAAATTAAACGCAGAACCATGTAGGGCTATTTGAGTCCTCCCCATATTTGTGGGAAATGTATGAAATAAGAAGTACCATATTTTGAAATAAATAAAAACATAGCTGCAGCCTAATATATTTTAGTTGGCGAAATGTGAAAACAAAAAGTGAAAGCAGATCAGACTGGAGGCGAACACAGATACTGAAGCTCGGTAGAAACCAACTGCAGCCTCTGCTCTGATCAAGAAGCTGCAGCGCTGATCCCTGAGCAAAGAAACTCTGTGTTTTCACTGTTTCCATAGTTAGGAAGCAGCCGGTGAGTCAGTGACCGGCCTGCTTCACGTGAACGAGCTCTGATCTCACTGTGTCTCTGAGCGAGTGCGTGGGGGCGGAGCCCTGGGACCGATGCGCTATCTGGGAGCACACACACACACACACAGAAACACACACTCGCCCGGTCCTGGTTCTTCATGACGGCCTGATCCGATGATGTTTTAAAAAATTATTGTGACTTAGTCAACCACCAACATTTTCGTCCCGTCTCGTCTTGTCAACGAAAGTTGAAATAGATTTAGTCATAGTTTTTATTTTCAAAGATCCGTTTTCGTTACGTCTTCGTCTCGTCTTAGTCACAGGAAAAAGGTTGTTAACGAATATTTTTCGTCATAGTTTTCGTCAACGAAATTAACACTAGTCTAGTGGTTTTGAGACAATCAAAGTGGTAACCTTCCTTGTTAATGACTCTCCAGGTGAGGAGGATGACAACAGTTACATGGACAGCAATGAAATTGTTTCTCGCACTAAGTTCCCTGAGAGTTGGCTGTGGTCAGACATCGAACTGCCTTCTTGCCCGCAACAAACACCGAACTGGTGAGGCAACTAATATAGACATTCAAAAATACTATACTCTGTTCACGACACCACCAATGTTTAAAACCTCTCTGAGTCTGTGCATTTTTTTTGTTTGATTCAGTGACTCCACATCCATTGTGAAGAGAGTGTTCCTTTGCAAGACTCAATCACAACCTGGCAGTTCACTGGCATCAGTCTGTCAAGAACCCGCGGTGAGGACTCGTCGTACCACGATCAACTTAAATCTCTCTCATCCCCCATTTTCTTGCTTCTCTGTTTCACCACTTCTTATCCTTCTCATCGTTAAGGAATCTGCATTGGCGAACCATTGGAAGTGATTGTCCGGAAGGACTTCTTCATCGATCTCAGACTGCCCTACTCTGCTGTCCGTGACGAGCAGCTGGAAGTAAAGGCGATCCTCCACAACTACACCCCTGATGTTATCACAGTAAGTCTGAGCACGATGCTTTGTTGTTTCACGATGGAGTCAATGAGAGGATGATAATTTTTCTCACTTATGTCAAAGAAAGCAAAAGTAGATATTTCAGTGGTTGTTTCTCCTGGCTTTCATAGGGTTTTTTGTGGGAAAAAAGTCTAACAAAGTCTTAAACACTGCATGAAAAGAAGCGTTTGTGTCATTATGTGTCGCAGGAAAGTGTTGGCACACTCTTCGGTTAACAGCTTTTCACACGAATCTGCAGGCAGCAAAGGAAACTCTCCTGTTTCCTGCAGTTTTCAAGCCTGATATCTGTTGTGAGGTGACCCCCCTGCTCCTACGCCTAGAGGAGGCTTTCACATGCAAATGACAATGCTCTGAGCTTCACAAATGCTAATCAGGATAGTTCCCCTCAGAGCAGATAACACCTTTTTCTAAGAGGCAGCAACTTAATTATCTGGCTGAGTACACCAGGCTGAAAATATATATAAAACCTGAAATTTTAAATTGTTCTTAAATAAGTAAGTGTGCTATAATGAATTACATTGTATACCACGAACAAAGGTCAATGCTGTCAAATGAAACAATGCACTTTATTACAAATTTTTATTGTCATCCAAAACAATCCTGAATCTCAACCACTGTACAGAGTGGCATGATTACAGTCACTTTTTCAATTGTGCTGGTTAAATGCACAGAGGATTTGTTAACCACACCTCTACCAGCAATCCGCTCAACAGGAAGAAATTATGCTAGGTATGATGTGTCTGTGTCCTGTAAGCTCCAAACTTCTATCGGCTTTCCATAAAAATATCTGTCCTCCCAAAATACTGGCATCAAATTCACATGTCAATGGCACACTAAGCTGTTTTCCATGAATTATAGTGACAAAACATACCAGCGTACGCGATTATTACGTGCGAATGAGAGTAGCGCATCGGGCTACCGTCCGCACCCGCAGCCAGACTGCCGCGGGACAACACAACTCCGCTGATCCAGAAGATAGCGAAGCAGGCCTGCGTCACCTACGTGGCGCAAACACAGAGCAAGCTCATCTCGCTGGTGATCGCGTTGTGGGCGGCGGACCTGAAAATCGCTCCCCGGAAAAGCAAGCCGAGCTCCGGGGCGGCGAGCCGAGCGCCGGGGAGGCGGGGCTCCAGACCCCCCCGGTCACCTACAAGCACATCGGCGAGACGGAGGTGTTCAGCATTGGGGTGTTCCTGCTGAGGCCCGGCGCCTCCGTACGTTACACGACCACCCGGACATGACCGGGATGCTCATAGTCTTTACACCGCCTCATGTCTGCTGTGTTGTGGCTCCACACACACACACACACTCTGTCTGTTACGTGACTTGTGTTCGAAAGGGTTAAAAATCACAGTCTGAGGAGTGGGACCATTTCATTAACTTCAGGAAACTGTTTATACATAGAGTTGTACTGATTGACTTTGTGGCCTGTGCATTTCTCCGTTTTTTATTTATAACTTTATTTACTTTGATTTTACAAAATATTTTCAAAGTATAGTAGAGGCAAATTCTATGTTTCAGTTGTGTGAAATGTTTCTGACTTGGGAGCAGTAAGACACCTATAATTTTAAATATTATTTAACACTAAATGTATCTAATATTGTGTTGGTCATATTTAAATCATTCATTACGTTTTGTTGGGGGAAAAAAATTGGTTCAAATAAAAAAATTGCGTATTAAATCGCAATCGCAATATTGGGGGGAAAAAATCGCAATTAGATTATTTCCCCAAATCGTTCAGCCCTATCCCATATGAAGGTTTAAAAGCTGATGTAACCGCTGCTTTAAGATGACAAGGACAGTTGTGGAGATTTACTGTGAAAACCTCACGTCACCCGCTCTCGTCATCAGCTTCGTAAACGCCGTGCAGCGTCGAGTGTCCCGCAGACAGGAAGCGGCTCTTGTTAGCATGGTCGGGACGAGTGACTCTGTTCTCGGGGTAAATAACTTGCTGAAGTCGACACGACGCTTTTCCCTGGAGGAGAAGATGAGTGCGTGTGTAAGCAGAGCCGCGGGCCCGGTGTGGACGAGTCGAGGCGGAGAAGACGGACGCACAGTCCCTGAGTTAAGGTAAGAGCTAAGCTAGGAGACGCCATTGCTAGCTACCACTAAGCTAACTCGTACATCTGAAAGCATGCCAGCAACTTTGGGATAGCGAGAAAGTTGCTAAAATACGAACACAGCATCGAGTGCTTGAGCAGAACTAGTGCATGTGTAAATATGTATGAATTACTTAGATGTAACAGTTTGTTCTCGTTAAGTTTTTTCATCAACGTGACTTATTTCTCTGTTTTCACAGCCTCAGCCCCCCCCACACACACAGAAACAAACACAACGTGGCGGTCACTGCGCGTGAGGCCGAGACGCTGAAAGTCCGGATTTAAAGTGCGAAAATTAAGCCATTGAATGTAAGTCACTGTTTATGAATTGTTTTGGTGTTTTTTTGCTGTGGATCTTCCAACGGTGATGCAGCGCGGCTATTTCCATTTATTAATAATAAAATCATGTTACTCATGTTGTTTTCCAGCTGCCTGTCCATGACGTACAAAGACACACTATGAGCCAGTTTGATCCAACAAGACCTTGCATCAGCATTGAGGAGTTCAGGAGTTGTCGGAGAAGAAAGAGGGTAAGGTTATATTCATTAAATAATTTTTCCAGTTACATCTATAGCTGTATGTTGTCATTGAACTGTGCTAATTTTACTGAATGTGTTTACAGCTGATTGAAGCGGGACAGATGACATGGATCCATCCTTCCACAGCCAGGAGCTCACCGACCTGTGTGCCACACTTCAAATAAGACTGGAAGCTACACTGGATCTCACAGCTACACACCACAGACGTCTACACACTGGAGAAGATTCACACAGAGTCCCACAAAGAAGTCATGACCCAGAGGCTGCAGAGAAACATTTCAAGCCTCACCTGAGTTTTTGTACAATATTTGTGCTGTATATAAATAAAGCTTTGACTCCACATATACCTTGTTCACATATGTTCCCTGTACAATATGTTCACCTATAACATCAAGCATCACATGAATGTTTAGTTTTAATTAACTGCAGTGCTTTTGGTAAAGGCTTACTAATAAATAATAATGAATATTAATATATACATTTTTATTATTAATATTGTGTGGGAGGGGCTTACCCCACGTGTGGAATGCTGTGACCCCACGTGTGCACTGCAATGACCCATAGGGTGACCAATAGCAACACTTCTACCAGCCAATCACGAGTGACATTTAGTTTTAAGGGTCTGTGGTTTCCTCCAATGGTGAGTAGAGAGAGGTTCTTGCCAGCGGCTGAACTCCGATTCATATGCTAATTCGATCACACGTCGCGATCGCTCCGCGAGGCTCTGCGAGACCCCCCGCGGCTCTCTCCTTTGTTCTCCATATCCCCCATAAGGGACGTTCAAGTCGTTTCTCTCAGCTTATTGTCACTGGCGAACGCCGAGGTAACGTCATGAAAACCGTAGGTAAATGCAGGGGATTAGGCCTGTCCCAAGAGATTTCCTGTGACAATAATACTGCTTTTAGTCTAGTGAAATTGGTTGAATTTTAGGCTGTAAAGGGTCTTAAATGTGGTAAAATGCAACATACTAAGTCTTGAATATGTTTAGGTAGGTCATTTAATTCTAAATCATTACCATTTTTCATTTCTAAGAGAAATGTTTTGGCTTCATGCATAGCTTCTTATATCTCTACATGTGTAGTTCTTTCTCTGTGATGTAGATATTAGCACGCTCTAATAAAACTACAAACAAGACCAACATGGGACTGATAGCTGAGTCAACACCTTGTTCAGAGTTTGTTACAGTACACTGATACTGCCTGTAGTTTGTGAGATAGTTGGTATTTCCAGGGTTATTCTCTACTCTGCTACTTCATTTCATTCATTATGGTCAAAAAAGTCTGAAATCTTACTTGTGAAACCATGAAGAAACCCTGGATATGTGTAGTAGTGTCTGACATGTCTCCTTCGCATTCTCAAGGTCAAAATGTTCTTTTGGACAACAATCTGAACCATTAAATTAGTGTTAATTTCTTTTACCTGAAATTGTCAAATATGAGAGGAATCATCGAAGAAGAATCCGCATCCTCTTGAGGCAGATCTTTGACCGACTGCACATATACCTCACTCATTGATGTATCTCTGTGTCTTTCTCAAGGTGCGTGTGGATCTGCTTGAGGAGGAGCATGTGTGCAGCTCGGCTTCTAAACACGCAAGGTATCGTCAGGAGGTCAGAGTCGGGCCACACACCACACGATCTGTCCCCTTCGTCATCATTCCCATGAAGGAAGGACAATTCAGCATTGAGGTCAAAGCAGCTGCTAAAGACTCATCACTCAATGATGGAGTCAAGAAGATGCTGTGGGTGGTGGTAAGAGAAACATACTCTGTAATTTATCTATTTTGCACCACATTTAGCAGGTGTAAGCAGGTATTTAAAAGCAGGTTAACCTGTTACAAAGGTGAATGACACTTTCCCATTGCCTGAAGAGGAGTTTGCCTTTTTCCCCCCTGGTGCATCATGTTCTACGTCACTAACTACTGTCTTGCTAAATTGTCACGTTCAATCGGGTGTCACCTGTCCATCACTGCCAGTCGGATCAAACCCATTTCTGCTGCAGAGCCATTTGACTCTGGAGTGAATAACAATTGTATCCATTCCCATTGCAGGAAAAAGCCAGATGTTAGTTAGCAAGATGCAATAATCGCATTATAAGGTCGGGCAGTAGTGAGACCTTAATGGGGTCGGGGGCGTGTCATACGGGCCACATCATGATTGACAGAAATGGCGAGGAGTAGTGTAGACAAGCTGTGTGACCAGGCTTAGAATTATTTGTATGATGTGTCGTTGATTTTTCTGTCTTGATCTTACATTTGCTAAATGTTGATCTCCTTGAGAGTCTCCATCTTTATTTATGTTTACCGGAAGTGGCAGAACCATAGCAAGTATAACACTCACCATGCAGCCGGTTGCCTACACGTACTCGACCTGAGGCCTGTTACTGTGTGATGTGGATGCATGTGTGGCTGCTTTCAGCCGTTTGCAACCAGTGTAACTTGAGTATTTGTATGTAGCCATTTCAATTTGCAACATATCCTGCTCTCATTAGGTGTGTCAATATCATTCCCAATAACTCCATCAGGCTCTATAAAGGCATTCACCCCCTGCCATCAAATCTGAAGGTTCTGAGCCACAAAGTTCGCAAAGGCCCAGCATAAATCAGATGGTTTGGGAAGGATTTCCTTTTTGTGTCACCAGCTTGTCCCGTTCTTACCATCTCATCGTTAGCTACTATGGCTGCGCTTACTGCGCCCAGCCACTCGTATACCGAGCACGTTGGCTTTGCCTCTGGCAAGCAATGAATCCTGGGATAGGTTTGGCCAGAGAAGGATTCACCCATTGGATCCCAAATGCAGCCCCTTAATTGGGACACAGCTTTTGTGTCATTAGAAACTATAATTCTAAAATGCAGTCCTCATTTTCCTATTTCCTTATTGCTTTTCACATATATAGCTGTCGATGGCAAAATACTGATGATGACTAGTGATTTCATGAATGGGCAACAAACAGCGATCTCCTGTAGTAAAGTAAGTTTGGCGAAGTAGAAATCTTTAAGGGCTTTACTTTGACTTCAAATGCAAACTCTATCACCGTTTCAAAATGCAACATCAGCTGAGAAAAAGAATCAGACCAATAAGGATTGAATATTTTAACAGACAAGCCGCTCTGTATTTTATTGTTAACCAGCATAATATATTAGTTAAAAAGTAGTTGTGATTTGTGATGTTTGTTTCTGCTTTTTTTTTTCCAGCCAGAAGGTGTTCTGGTTAAAAAGCCACAGATTATACCACTAGACCCCTCTAAAAAAGGTGTCGGTGAGTTTACCACATAAATAGTTCCATTTGATAGTAATGTAGTAATATTGTGTTTTTATTATTTCTAGAATTTATCCTGTTTCTCTCTTCAGGAGGTAAACAAGTGATAACTATCAACAGTGGAATCCCAAGGAACGTGTTGGTTCGGAACACATCTACTAGCACACAGATTTCTGTGACAGGTGGGATTATGATACATTTGGACATGTCGTGTATCGCATGCCCGTAAAATGAATTCATGTTTATTTGCAAGTTTCCTCCTGTTGATTTAAAGTGCTTTGGTTTTTCCGTTTGTGTGTGTGCTTGCAGGGATTGAAAACATTGCTCCAATGGTAGAGAACGCAATCAGTGGGCAGTCGATGGGTAGCCTAATCCGCCAGCCAGGAGGCTGCGGAGAGGAGAACATGATCTACATGACCCTACCACTCATTGCAACCACTTATTTGGACAAAACCAACCAGTGGGAGGCTGTGGGCTTTCAGAAACGAAACGCAGCCCTCCAGCATATCAAGACCGGTAAGATCACTCAGATGTATTTACTCGCACATACCTAATTTAACTGTGGCTGAAGTGGTATCAAAACAAATGAGACACAACATGCTACCCTGCTCCACATATCCGAGCTACAACACTCAAGCTGTTTTCAGACTTGAACTCAAGAGAATATCACACAATTGGGTCCGTACTTTCTCCAAAGTTTTTCTTCCAAATATGAACAACACAGCAGGAGATTCTCCATTTATATGTCACATCTTGCCTCTGTCTTCAGCAGACAGAGGCAAGATGAGCGTCCTGACGAATGAACACATATCCCGCAGAATGAAGTTTGACAGGGATATGAGAACGAGGGATGCTGTGTTGCGATGTGGGAACTGGTGCGAAAACCTTGGCATTGTCCAGGAGCGTAGCTCGTTGTTGTGCTGCTGACCAAGAAACTGTAGTGTCAGGGACAAAATCCCCAGGGACTCTCAATGGCTGGCCATACACGAACTCGGCAGATGAAACCTGTAGGTCTTCCTTAGTGGCGGTCCTAAGCCCCAACATGACCCATGGAAGCCTGTCGACCCAGTTACCGTCCTTGAGGCTGGCACGTAGAGCAGCTTTCATAGATTGGTGGAACCGCTCGCACAGCCCCTTAGCCTGTGGATGGTATGCCGTGGTGCGGTGAAGTTTAGTCCCCAGGTTCTCTGCCACCGAGTTCAGATGTAAACTGCGGGCCCCGGTCAGACGAAATGTCAGATGGGACGCCGAACCGAGCAACCCAGGTGATGATAAATGCCCGAGCCACATCAGCCGCTGCTGTTGACACCAACGGCACAGCTTCCGGCCAACGTGTGGTTCTGTCAACCATGGTGAGAAGGTGTGTGAAGCCCTGAGAGGTTGTCAGGGGCCCAACCAGGTCCAGGTTAACATGGTCGAACCTTCTTTCGGGTACTAAGAAATGTGCCAGGGGGGCCTTAGTGTGGCTGTGGACTTTAGAGCGTTGGCACACCACACATGTTTCAGCCCACTTCCGCACATCCTTTTTAAGTCCATGCCAGACAAACTTTGCTGCTACCAACTTCTGTGAAGGTCTTTTTCCTGGGTGTGACAGGCCATGGACAGCGTCGAAAATCAGTCGTCTCCATCCTGTGGGAAAGACTGGTCGTGTCTGGCCTGTGGAAACATCACATAGGAGTGTAGTGCCAGCAGCACCAAAAGCAACATCCTCCAACCTCAGTCCTGTCTCAGCCGTCCTCAGCGCCTGAACATCTGGATCCGAAATTTGATCTGCTGCCATGCAATCATAGTCCACACCAAGCTGGACGGCTCCAGTGATCACTCGGGAGAGGCAGTCAGCCACCGGGTTGTGCTTGCCTGCCACATGTTGTATATCTGTTGAAAACTCCGAAATGAAGGAAAGCTGGCGCTGCTGGCGGGCAGACCACGGCTCTGCTACTTTAACCATGGCGAACGTCAAAGGCTTGTGGTCCACGTACGCTGTGAAACTTCGGCCCTCTAGCAGGAAACGAAAGTGTCGGACGGCATGATAGCGGCCTAGCAGCTCTCTATAGAATGTACTGTAAATCAGCTCACTTTTTGTTTTCACATTTCGCCAACTAAAATATATAGGCTGCAGCTATATGTTTTTATTTATTTCAAAATAGGGTACTTCTTATTTCATACATTTCCCACAAATATGGGGATGACTCAAATAACCCTACATAGTTCTGCGTTTAATTTATTTCAAAGTAGGCCTACACTTGCCTGTGTATTTTCTTCTCCTCTTCATAAGCATTTGGTGTTTCCCTTTGTTGTAACAGGTAAAAATAAATAAAATGTCAACAGTTTTCTTTATTGTTGTTCTATAATTTCATAAATGCAATAATCTACAGATTAGTATAGTATAACTTTATATAAAATTTTATCAGCTTTGTTATCAAATATGTTTTGCGGCTCCAGACAAATTTTATTTGGGGGAAGAGGGGGCAAAATGGCTCTTTTGATAGTAAAGGTTGCCGACCCCTGCTATAGACCTATAGGAGGGATATCTAATGGACAACCTAAGTACTGAAAGCTAGACTAGTATGCAGTTGTAGACACAGGGGTTCCCTGGGCCCGAGAAGGGAAGATAAGGAGTTTAATGTGGCTATTAAATGTGACAAAAACGACTAAAATGTAATTAGTTTTCGTCGACGAAATCTAGACTAAAACTAAGAAGGATAAAAATGACTAAATGTGACTAAAACTAATATGCATTTTCGTCTAAGACTAAGACTAAATAAAAAATAGCTGCCAAAATAAACACTGCTGCCAGGCCCCCTTGACCCACTGCTCATGCACCGCTCCAACTGCATAGTCCAAAGCATCGCTCGTGATGGATGTCGGTACATTGGGTGCGGGGTGTGCCAGCATCGTCGCCTTAGCCAAAGCTGCCTTAGCATCCTCAAACGCTTTATTCCTTTCCTCCGTCCAAATCACTGCGTGCCTGGCCGCTTTACCCTTCAGAGCATCATAAAGGGGTTGCATTAGCTGTGCTGCATGTGTTACGCCCCTAAAATCAGGGGAAAGGACAGGAAAGAAGCAAACACGTTGATGGAGGCTTCAAGTCCAAGTGTATTGCACGATCAAATATTAACAAATCAGGAAAATCGTACACATGACATATACAAGATATAAAAACACACATGTGGCATTCATGAACAAACAACACCACACACACAGCGCCGCATGCTGCCCGCACATCTAGACCATGCGCCGTCTGCTGCCCACCCAGTAAGCATGGCGCATCGGGCCAGCTCTTTCATGTTTTAAACTTCCTAAAACGAACTATCAAAACTACCAGTAACAAATAGAACATCACCAGGGCTCTCACTTGGACCTGAAACCTGCATCAACGTGTCTGCTTCTTTCCTGTCCTTTTCCCTTATTTTAGGGGCGTAACACATGCGGAATAAAGAGGTGGTAAAAGTTCACCATGCCCAAAAACTCCTGCAGAGACTTCACTGAGAGTGGGCATGGGAAATTTGTTACAGCTTCCACCTTTGAAGGGAGAGGAACTGCACCGTCCTTTGCCCAAACTGTTACTTGGCTGGGTTTATAATCAGGCCATGCTGACTGAGTCGCTCAAAGAGTGTCAAAAGGTGAGACGTGTGCACTGTCTTAGAAGCACTAGCCACCAGTATATCATCCAGATAAACAAATAAAAAAGGAAGGTCCCTCAGTACTGTATCCATCAGTCGCTGGAAAGTCTGTGCTGCATTTTATAAGACCGAACGGCATCCGAAGGAATTCGAAGAGGCCAAATGGTTTGATAACCGCTGTCTTGGGTACATCCAGTGGGTGCACAGGCACCTAGTGATAGCCACGGACTAGGTCCACCTTGGAAAATATGACTTTATCAGCCAAACGGGCAGAAAAGTCCTGGATATGAGGGACAGGATAACGATCGGGTGTTGTTGAGTCATTGAGCCGGCGGTAATCGCCGCACGGGCGCCAGCCACCGCCTTTCTTTGCCACAATATGCAGCGGTGAAGACCATGGGCTACTGGAACGACGAATAATCCCAAGGCGCTCCATGTTCTCAAACTCAGCCTTAGCAATCACCAGCTTTACCAGGTCTAGGTGCCGGTTACGGGCATGAACTGGTGGGCCTGCTGTAGACATATGATGTTCCACGCCATGTTTGGTGCTGTTAGATGAGAACGTGGGCTTTGTTAAGCTCGGAAATTGTATCAGGAGGCGGTGGAACTCATCCGTGGTAGGTATAATGCTGGACACCCCCACAAAGTCTGATACTCCGATTGAGCAGGTATAAGAACAAAAAGTCACTGCATCAATTAGGCGGTGGCCTTTGATATCTACTAACAGCCCATAATTGCACAGGAAATCTGCCCCTAGCAGGGGAACAGTAACTTTGGCTGTTATAAAGTCCCAGCTGAAATGTTGGTCCCCAAAACACAGCTCCACGTACCTTATCCCGTAGGTGCGGATGAGGGTGCCGTTGGCAGCTTGCAGCAGGGGCCTGTGCCTGTCGCTCAGCATGTCCACTTGTGATGCGGGCAAGACGCTTATCTGCGCTCCCGTGTCGCACAGAAAGCCCTGCCAGAAATGGAATCCTGAATAAACAGCAACTTGCATGTCCTGCCGGCGCTCATGGCAGCTAGTGAGCGCGGGCCGAGCCGTTTCCCATCTTGCTGTAACTGCATGGGGAGCAACACCGTTTAGCTTTAGAACCATACCATGCATGGTAAAAACACAGGTGGGAGCTCTGTTGCCTCTTCACAGCTGCGGCGCTGACCACGGCCGTGTCCCCGTGGCGCCATGGACCGTCACCGGGTGAGTCCCAAGCTGCCGCGCAGCTCTGCTGTCCCGCCAGGAAAAACTTATCGGCTTCCTCAGCCAGTGCCCGGCAATCCGTGATGCTCGTGTTGGCCAAAGCAGACCGCACCTGAGTCGGCAGCTGCTTGAACATCTGCCGACTCAGGTGCGGTCCTTGCAGAAGCGCCGGCTTGTGGTTTCCCAGGAGAGACAGCATCTTATCCAATAACTCCGAAGGCTTGGAGTCGCCGAGGCTGTTAAGTGACAGAAGCCGGCGGGCGCGCTCAGAGTCGGAGACCCCGAAAGCCTTCAACAGGTGATCCTTCAGCGCACCATATTTATCGTGCTCTGGATGATTTTCCAATATGCTCACCACTCTGCCCGCTGTTGCGCTATTGAGAGCCGCGACAATATAATAATACTTAGTGGTATCCGCTGTAATGTCTCTCAGCGCGAACTGCGCCTCCATCTGAGCAAACCAGGCCACTGGTTGCGATTCCCAAAACTCCGGGAGCTTAAGCGCGACTGCGTTTATCGCCACGTCCAGCGTAATCAAGGTCACCAATGTAGGAGTCGAGGGAATCATGTAATCCGGAGATCTTCTAGTTTTGTGCGCCTCTCGGCGTGTGTTTATTTTCACAAACAAATCGACCACACAGAGACTTCCGGGTACCACCAAAACATCAGCTTTTAACCACCCCCAGTGCACTCGTTACCTTGGTAACCCCACAGCTCCTTAAAGCCCATTAGTGTAAATCGTCTTTGGTTAAATATTTATTATCACCTGTCCCCTATACATACACAATTAAGGTTTTCACCCAGTTTTTACAAACAAACTGCCATCAGTTATATTCAGTAAAAGCATTGTGTGTTTTGTTTGTGTCCAGGCTACAACAATGAGCTTGTCTTCCGTAAACCTGATGGCTCTTTTGCTGTGTACGTCAACTACAAAAGTAGCTCCTGGTGAGGCATCATAACATCTATGAACTCATATGTAAACATCCTCTAATATGTAATGTAATGTATCATAACGTATATTCTACTATACTATGAGAGGAAGGGTATATTTCATTAGCAAATTTATAGAACGAAACAATTATCCCCTCTCCCCTCCCTAAGGCTGACAGCGTACGTTACCAAGGTGTTTGCCATGGCCAGCAGTCTGGTGGCAGTGGAGAGCAAAGTGATCTGTGACGCTGTGAAGTTCCTAATTCTCAACGCGCAGCAACCTGACGGCGTGTTCAGAGAAGGCGGACCGGTGATCCACGAAGAGATGATTGTGTGTACACTAATTTCATCAACATAAGTCTTCAACTTAATGGACATGAAGAATAACATTACAAATTATATCACCATATACAAATACGTGTGTGTAGGGTGATGTGCGTGGCTCCGATTCCGATGCCTCCATGACGGCCTTCATCCTCATCGCCATGCAGGAGTCACAGACTATATGTGCTGCCAATGTTAGTGTGAGTACTGGCTATCTTGTATTTCTTCGTTTACTCACTTCTCATTATGAAACCATTGGCTGAGCCCTGCCCCCTTATTTACAACTGCCCCTCCTGTCAACCTTCCTGTTCTTGCACGGCACATACAGTTACAATAATACTTGTGGCAGATTTACTGCTCAAAAAGTACATTTACTTTGATAATGTACTGAAGTTTATTATTAAGTAGAATTTTCAGGTACTTTTCACTTTTAGGGCCAGGGTTACCACAAAATACACTAGACGAAAAGCAGTATTATTGTCACAGTGAACATCTACGGACAGGCCTAATCCCCTGCTGTAACCAACTGTTTCCATGATGTTACCTCGGCGTTCGCCAGTGAAGACAAGGTGGGTCTATCGGCGTTTGCGGACCTTAAGGGGGATTTGGAGAACAAAGGAGAGAGCCGCGGGGGGGCTCGCTGAGCCTCGCGGACCGATCGCGACGTGTGATCTAATTAGCATATGAATCGGAGTCCAGCCGCTGGCTAGAACCTCTCTCTACTCACCATTGGAGGAAACCACAGACCCTTGAAACTAATGTCACTCGTGATTGGTTGGTAGAAGTGTTGCTATTGGTCACCTTATGGGTCATTGCAGTGCACACGTTGGGTCACAGCATTCCGCACGTGGGGTAAGCCCCTCCCACACAATATTTATAATAAAAATGTATATATTAATATTTATTATTATTTATAAGTAAGCCTTTACCAAAAGCATTGCAGTTAATTAAAACTAAACATTCATGTGATGCTTGATGTTATAGGTGAACATATTGTACAGGGAACAAATGTGAACAAGGTATATGTGGAGTGAAAGCTTTATTTACATACAGCAAAAATATTGTACAAAAACTCAGATGAGGCTTGAAATGTTTCTCTGCAGCCTCTGGGTCATGACTTCTTTGTGGGACTCTTCTCCAGTGTGTAGACGTCTGTGGTGTGTAGCTGTGAGATCAGTGTAGCTTCCAGTCTTATATGAAGTGTGGGACACAGGTCGGTGCACTCCTGGCTGTGGAAGGATGGATCCATGTCATCTGTCCCGCTTCAATCAGCTGTAAACACATTCAGTAAAATTAGCACAGTTCAATTACAACATACACCTTTACATGTAACTGGAAAATTATTTAATGAATATAACCTTACCCTCTTTCTTCTCCGACAACTCCTCAATGCTGATGTAAGGTCTGGTCGGATCATACTGGCTCATAGTGTGTCTTTGTACGCCATGGACAGGCAGCTGGAAAACAACACATGTAACATGACTTTATTATTAATAAACGGAAATAGCCGCGCTGCATCACCGTTGGAAGATCCACAGCAAGAAAACACCAAAACAATTCATAAACAGTTACTTTCATTCAATGGCTTAATTTTCTGCACTTTAAATCCGGACTTACAGCGTCTCAGCCTCTTTGTTTGTGTGTGTGTGTGGGGGGGGGGGGGGGCTGAGGCTGTGAAAACATACAGAAAAAAGTCACGTTGATGAAAAAACTTAACGAGAACAAACTGTTATATCTAAGTAATTCATACATATTTACACATGCACTAGATCTGCTCCAGCACTCGATGCTGTATTCGTATTTTAGCAACTTTCTCGCTATCCCAAAGAGTGGCGGACATGCTTTCAGATGTAGGGTTAGCTTAGTGGTTAGCATGGCGTCTCTAGCTCACCGTAACTCAGGGACTGTGCGCCCGTCTTCTCCGCCTCGACTCGTCCACACCGGGCCCGCGGCTCTGCCTCCACACGCACTCATCTTCTCCTCCAGGGAACAGCGTCGTGTCGACTTCAGCAAGTTATTCACCCCGAAGACAGAGTCACTCGTACGGGACAAGCTAAACACGACCCGCTTCCTGTCTGCGGGACACTCAACGCTGCTGCACGGCGTTTACGAGGCTCTGATTGGACGAGTCCATCAGCTGATGACGCGAGCGGGTGACGTGAGCAGCGGTTACTTCATATGGGATAAGTATTTGACTGAGGCCAGGTTTATTTTTTGTGGTGTTTAGTACATTTACACACATGATTCACGCTGTTCTGTGTTCGTAACCTTATAGTTGAATGCACTTATCGTAAGTCGCTTTGGATAAAAGTGTTGACTGTTTTAATGGAATACTGAGAAAGTTTAATAACAACAATTAGACAATTGAAGTTCAAATTATGAAGGAATTTAAGCTCTATATTGTGTCTCCTTTATATTTAAAATAATAATCAAACTGAGTGGAGATGTATGTTGTATCCAAACAGCCGGCTGCTGTGTTTTGTCACTGTGCAGTCCATGGGGGATTAAATATTACACTGAAAAAATAAATCATTAAATCAATGAATGTTTCATAGCAATTTTGAAAGTAGTGGTGAAAAGGTACCATTTATAATTCATGGAACAGCTTAGTTTGCCATTGACATGTGAATTTGATGCCAGTATTTTGGGAGGACAGATATTTTTATGGAAAGCCAGTAGAAGTTTGGAGCTTACAGGACACAGATGATCATACCCAGCATCATTTATTTGCTGGTAGAGGTGTGGTTTACACTTCCTCTGTGCATTTAACCAGCACAATTGAAAAAGTGACTGTAATCATGCCACTCTGTACAGTTGTTGAGATTTAGGATTGGATGACAATAAAAATTTGAAATAAAGTGCATTGTTTCATTTCTTTTGACTGCATTGACCTTTGTTCGTGGTATACAATATAATTCATTATAGCACACTTACTTACTTAAGAACAATTTAAAATTTCAGGTTTAATATTTATTTTAAGCCTGGTTTACTCAGCCAGATAGCTTGTTGGTGCCTCTTACACATTGGTGTTATCTGCTCTCAGGGAAACTGATTTGCATTTGTGAAGCTCAGAGCATTGTCATTTGCATGTGAAAGCGTCCTCTAGGAGTTGGAGCAGGGGGGGTCAAATCTCAACAGCTCACAGGCTTGACAACTGCAGGAACCCTGAGCGTTTCCTTTGCTGCCTGCAGATACGTGTGAAAGTCGTTAACCGAAGGATGTGCCAACACTTCTCTGCGACACAGATTGACACAAACGCTTCTTTTCATGCAGTGATATACACTACCGTTCAAAAGTTTGAGGTCACCCAGACAATGTCGTGTTTTCCATGAAAACTCTAACTTTTATTTATCAAATGAGTTGCAAAATGAATAGAAAATATAGTCAAGTCATTGACAAGGTTAGTAATAATGATTTTTATTTGAAATATTAATTTTGTTCTTCAAACTTTGCTTTCGTCAAAGAATGCTCCATTTGCAGCAATTGCAGCATTGCAGACCTTTGGCATTCTAGCTGTTAATTTGTTGAGGTAATCTGTAGAAATTTCACCCCACGCTTCCTGAAGCATCTCGAACAAATTGGATTGGCTTGATGGGCATCTCTTGCGTACCATACGGTCAAGCTGCTCCCACAACAGCTCAATGGGGTTGAGATCTGGTGACTGCGCTGGCCACTCCATTACAGACAGCATACCAGCTGCCTGCTTCTTCTCTAAATAGTTCTTGCATAATTTGGAGGTGTGCTTTGGGTCATTATCCTGTTGTAGGAGGAAATTGGCTCCAATCAAACGCTGTCCACAGGGTATGGCATGGCGTGGCAAAATGGAGTGATAGCCTTCCTTATTTAAAATCCCTTTTACCTTGTACAAATCTTCCGCTTTACCAGCACCAAAGCAGCCCCAGACCATCACATTACCTCCACCATGCTTGACAGAAGGCGTCAGGCACTCTTCCAGCATCTTTTCACCTGTTCTGCGTCTCACAAATGTTCTTCTGTGTGTTCCAAACACCACAAACTTTGATTCGTCTGTCCATAACACTTTTTTCCAATCTTCCTCTGTCCAATGTCTGTGTTCTTTTGCCCATATCAATCCTTTCTTTTTATTGGCCAGTCTCAGATATGGGGGTTGATACCAACATTATCTTTTCGGTAGATCTTGTTGAGCTGGTCATTTCAAGAGTAGCTCACAAGCCTATAAAGTGTGGGCACCCCTGCTGTAGCCGTTGACACAGGCGTTTTGTGGGTACCATTTAAAGAAGCTGCCAGTTGAGCACCTGTGAGGCGTCTATTTCTCAAACTAGAGACTCTCATATACTTGTCTTCTTGCTGAGTTGTGCACCGGGGCATCCCACTTCTCTTTCTACTCTGGTAAGAGCCCGTTTGTGCTGTTCTCTGAAGGGAGTAGTACACACCGTTGTAGAACATTTTCATGGAATAGCCTTCATTTCTAAGAACAAGAATAGACTGGCGAGTTTTACATGAAAGTCCTCTTTTTCTGGCAAGTTTGAGAGTATAATCGAACCCACAAATGTGATGCTCCTGATACTCAACTAGCTCAAAGGAAGGCCAGTTTTATAGCTTCTCTCACCAGCTAAACAGTTTCCAGCTGTGCTAACATAATTGCACAAGGGTTTTCAAGGGTTTTCTAATCATCCATTAGTCTTCTAAGGCGTTTGGCAAACACAATGTACCATTAGAACACTGGAGTGATAGTTACTGGAAATGGGCCTCTATACACCGATGTAGATATTTCATTAAAAAAACAGACGTTTACACCTAGAATAGTCATTTACAACATTAAAAATGTATAGTGTATTTCTGATTAATTTAATGTTATCTTCATTGAAAAAAACAGTGCTTTTCTTTGAAAAATAAGGACATTTCTAAGTGACCCCAAACTTTTGAACGGTAGTGTATGTATCAGCAAATATCTGTACTTTCTACTTCTTGCAATGCATTGTGTAAGATGTATTATTGTGATTCCCCTCATCCTCTTTTTTTCCTTATGCTCAGAGTCTTCCAGGCAGTGTAGACAAAGCGGTGAGGTACCTGGAGAGGCGTTTGGCCAGCCTCACCAACCCATATGCTGTTGCCATGACATCCTACGCCTTGGCCAACCAAGGCAAACTGAACCGGGAAGTCCTCTTCAAGTTCGCTTCTCCAGGTGCTGCCACACAACAATAGTATATGGATGTGTACAAGCAAATATAAAACACATCCATAATTAATTAGAGCCCGAACAACATATATATTATGGGAAGATTTAAGCCAATAATATAACACATACCTCTGCCAAAGCCCAACAATCCCATTCTGAAACCACATTTAAGTTCACTAGATCCAGATTTTTATTTGCATCTTCACCAAATTATAATGACTCATGACTATTAGTCCCCTTAAAAGTCTGATTGGTCTCATCAAGATCCATGGATTATTCACTGAGATGTTAACAAATATGTCAGTCCCCGGATCCAACTCTGCACCAAAATTCATTATTGTAATATTTTCTTTCTTTTGTCATGCCCCGCCTCTCCACATAATTTCATGAAAATCAGTTGAATAGCTTTTGCATTATCCTGCTAACAATTAAACAAACATTGTTGCCTGTAAAGTATATATTTTTTATCGTTGAATATCAAGTCTTATTTCAGAAATATTTAACATAAATGCATATATTAAAAACTAAATGTTAAATATCTGTATTTGCCTTAGTAATCCATTATAATTTGGATTTTTCATGTAAATAAGCTAGTATTTGCTCACATTTTCCAATTCCTCCTGTTTTTATTTCATTTTTTAGGCAAAATTAGATATTCTTAGTCACTGAAGTGTGTCACAAGTTCGTCTTTGTATTAAAAAGTTACTTTGTCTGTTTAATCCCCCTCAGAGCTGTCCCACTGGCCTGTAGTTAAGGGACGTGTTTACACTCTGGAGGCCACAGCTTACGCTCTTCTGGCTCTGGTCAAGGTCGGGGTAAGCATGTCCCACTTACAGTATGTGTGTTTGACCAGCATGTCGAGCTACACACAATAACAGTCACAAGCCATGCCTCCTCATTAAAAGGCTGGAGGGATTATTATACTAGTGCAGTGCCTGTTCTGAAATAACAATTTGGAATGGGCTGCTTGCTTGGCCTGTGCTTATGCTGGTTGCAATTTTCTTGTACAGTACAAAAACACTGCTAACCATTGATAATCGATTACTTGTATCAGGAGAGCGCCATGTCTCTGCAAGGAAGAATTCCAATGATAGAAACAACTAATTTACATGGTGGGCTTCTGAAAACTAGGGATGCACCGATCCGATATTTGTATCGGTATCGGTACCGATATTTAAGAAATTTCTAGATCGGGTATCAGTGACATTGGGCCGATCCATATCGGCTGATCTATTCAGTGTAATTCTATACTGTGCGCTGTGAGTGACGTCATAGGCAAGCAACACGCCGTGCGGAGCGTACAGTGTTTACAAAATAGAGCGAGCGAAAGGATCGGCTATCTGGAGCTATTACCTCAGCCAACAAGCTCCACGGCTACGTGCAACATCTGTAAAGTGAATGTTCCGAGGGGTGGTACTAAAACGTGTAGTTATAATACGACAAACCTCATAAAGCAAATTTCACGTGAGAGTTGTAGCACCGCCGTCTGCTAGCTACAAAGTCAGCTAACCGGGATTAAAGCACGGGCATGGTGCATGGGGCCGAGCCACTGCACCGACAGAGACAGGCGAGGGGCACACGGGTCCGAGCACCGACGAGTAACATTTGGACTCAGACTATTTTTAACAGAGGGAGCGGCTCTCCGACGGACCGCTGTTTGTGTGGCTGTGTGAGCTAGCTGGCTAGCTAGCAGAGGGAGACGACCCCCACCGCCGCCTGCTCAGGGTTTTCAGCCACAAGTCGAGGCTGTTGTTTTACCAAGCTAGAGAAGCTATTGTTTTGATGCTTTTGTAATGGATGTTTAATCCCCATTTGCACTAAACTATATAAAGAGCTATTTATTTTGAAAGTCTACCAACCAAGCTCGTAAAGCTATTGTTTTCTCAATTTCAGCTCCTTTATTATTTTATTATTTATTTACCCTAATTGAACTGAACCAGTCACACTATATTTTTATGATTAAGATTGTTTAACTGGTGCACAATTATTAAATAAATAAGTAATTCAGTACATTTTTATCTGTTTATTTGTTTTTAAAAAAATAGGAAAGAAATGTTTAAGTCAAGTCTCATGATCCCAGTCTTTTCCCCCCAATGAAACTTACAGTTTGTTACCATAATTTCACGCTGTTTTTCTATATCGTATCGGATCGGTATCGGCCGATACTAAACCTCAAATATCGGTATCGGAGGTGAAAAAAGCGGATCGGTGCATCCCTACTGAAAACCCAATCAAAACCGATGCTCACTCACAGGGACTTCAACCCTTTTCTCCCCCTCTGTTGATAAAGGCCTTCGAAGAAGCCCGACCTATCGTGAGATGGTTCAACCAACAGCAGAAAGTGGGCGGAGGATTTGGATCAACTCAGGTAACAAAGCACTCTCTCAATATGCACCTCTAGTAGGGCTGCTCAATTAATCGAATTTTAATCGTGATTTTGATTATGGAGTCAAACGATCTCCAAACTACTATAATCGAGTTGAAACGATTATTTGGCCTTTTTTCGAAAGAGACGCACATGCGCAATTCAGTCCTTCCCCCAAAGCATTCAGCGCGGCCCAGCTGACTGGCGCTCACTCTCAAGCAGCTGTGAAGGAGGCGAGTTGTATGTGTGGTGACCGGCGGTATTTAAAAAACAGCGCGAGTGGAAAATGGCAGAGGGAGGGCAGCCCCGTTTGATTGACGAAAAGGGTTGAAGAAGTTCTCTTGTATGGGAACACTTCGGATTCGAAGAATACGACGAGGATTAGCACCACACAATGGAGGGGCCGCGCCGCGCAGCGTCCATTCTCTACGCGCTGCCACCCGGCTGTTCTTGCCGGACCCGCATTTCTCCGCGCCGGTCAGCCCGTGATTCTCCGCTTGTTGTTGTATGTAACCCGTTCAATGTAGGGGATTGGGGGTAAATGATGATGGTCCTCATAGCCCCCCCCCTCTCTCTCTCTGTCTGTCTGCTTGTGTGCTTGTAGTTCTCAGTTACAAAGTGTTTTTTTGGAGAGTGTTAGGGTTGCCTAGCCTGACGTTGTCTTACTCATAATTCTAGTCAGAATATGAGTCTGAGACCGCTCCATTGGGCTGTGATTGTGGGGCATGTTTCAACGGAACCCTCAATTGGATAGACCTACAACTAATCAGAGCAACGTAGTATGTGACCTATGTTAAGCGTCGAGACAGTCAAGACTTTATCTTACCATTTGTAAGTAGGGGTGTCAAGATACCAAAAATTCAGTAGTAGGTGCCAATACCAGTAAAATAACACGATTCTCGATGCCAATTTCGATACCACAGTAAAAAAAACAAAACACAGCGTGTTTCCTCATTGAGATCTTATTACAAGATGAACAACTCTTGTGGCAGTTAAACCGAATCCGTTCAATGGTTATGTTACGCCCCTAAAATCAGGGGAAAGGACATGAAAGAAGCAGACACGTTGATGCTGGCTGCAGGTCCAATTGTAATGCATGAATAAATATTAACACATCAGGAAAATCGTACAAATGACATATACAAGATATAAAACACACATGTGGCATTCATGAACAAACAATACAATACACACAGCGCCGCGCACTGCCCGCACATCTAGAGCATGCGCTGTCTGCGGCTCACCCAGTAAGCGTGGCGCATCGGGGCAGCTCTTTGATGTTTTAAACTTCCTAAAACTAAACTATCAAAACTACCAGTAACAAATATACAATCACCAGGGCTCTCACCATGACCTAAAACATACATTAAATGCAATCAGTCACCATATTCCAACACCTGTCCTTACCTAAAATCAGGGGAAAGGACATGAAAGAAGCAGACACATTGATGCTGGCTGAAGGTCCAATTGTAATGCCTGAGCCAACCCCCTCTGCTGTCCAACCCGGAAGTGTGAAAACATCACAACGACCAAAGCAACAGATCGCAGACAGGCCAAAGCAACAGATCGCAGATCACTGATAATTTACAAAATTACACATCCACCACACACTCCCCTTCAACACAGATGTCGTCCCGACATCATAGCCAACATTAATATAACATATCAATGTTTACAGTAGTCAGCAAGGGCATATAATGCAACTGTTTCTTTTTTAAATGGTCCACACATATGGTCTACATACAACGCTCATAGAAAGTTCATCATCTCATGAAGCTTGTCGGAACACTCAGCTTTCTCAACAGTCCATGAATGCATATTTATATAAACACTAAGGTTTTTTTTTTTTTTTTACAGTCCATGAGTGTATGGATATCTGAGCACTCTGCTTTCTTTAACAGTCCATGAGTGTATGTGGGGCGTGTGCATAAATGCCTTCTCGGTGAGGAACAACAGGCTGGTAGTTAAACTGCTGCACTGGGGCCATCCACATGCTTGTTCCTTGGATTGCTCTGTAGGATCCTGGCGGGCACCAGTACCTGAAGTTGCTTTGGGGTCCAACGCTGTTACAAACTGGGTTGCCTAGCTGGTTGTATGTGAAAATCCTCGGTGGTCGTCTCTCTCTCACCGGTCGCTGGCATCCTGTTTCAGTTTCTCTGTTATTTTCACTCGGAACAGGTGACGGCGGTGCTTGTATTCTCTCTCCCAAAGCAAGTTCTTCTTCAACTCTCTCTCCTTAGCCTAATGTCTCCTCTTCATCCAACGCCACTCCTCTGTCCTGAGCCTCTTGCGGTTGGGGTATGTCCTGACACTGATGCTGCACATTTTGTGAGTTCCCTGTCAGCATCCTCTCTGTCTGTGATTACCCGTGGCTTCATCACAGGCTGAGGCTGAATCCTGGGCAACTGATAATACCCACAGTCATCATCGTAGTCATCATCGTCACTATCATTCTCCTCCTCTTCTTGATAAGGTTCCTTCTTGTCTCTGCTGGTCCGAGCTGTTAGTTGTCTCTTTGATGTTGCAGGCTTTAGCTGGATCTCTAGCGGAAGGTGGTCACATGGCAACAGGAGATTACGGTGTAGTATCCTGCTTCCTCTCCCTTTACCTTGCTCCGGCAGTACTTCATATATGGGCATGTCTTTTCCCATTTGACGGATGACTTTATGAATGGAATCCTCCCAGTGGCTCCGAAGCTTTCCCGTCCCACCTCTGGGTGTCAGGTTGCAAACGAGGACACGGTCACCCTCATGCAGCACAGAACTCCTTACTTTGCAGTCATAGTTTATCTTGCTCCTCTCAGTGCATTTCTTTGCATTTTCTGCTGTTATGTCATAAGCCTCTTGCATCTGTTGTTTCCATCTTCTCATATATTCCTGATGATCTGCAGTGCCTGTCTCAGGAGTCAAACCAAACATTAAATCAACAGGCAGCCTTGGTGACCTCCCAAATAGGAGATAGAATGGGGAGAATCCAGTAACTTCACAGGGCGTGCTGTTATATGCATAAATGAGCTTGGGTAGTGACTCTTTCCAATTTGATTTCTGCTTTTCAGTGAGCGTCTTCAACATTTGCAGCAGTGTTCTGTTTAAACGTTCGACTTGACAATTCCCTTCTGGGTGATACGGTTCGGTTCTTGAACCAATCACTCCACAGTTCTTCTGTAGCTGTGCAAATAACTGATTTTCAAATTCGGCTCCCTGATCATGGTGAATTCTCAAAGGAAATCCAAACTTCAGTGCATAATCATAACACCTTATCTGCAACTGTCTTGGCTGATTTAGAAGTTGTAGCATAAGCTTGTGCAAATCGTGTAAAATTATCCACTATCACCAGTATGTATTCATAACCCCCTTTACATTTGTCTAAGTGTAGGAAGTCAATGGATATCAATTCAAATGGCTGCGTCGTGACGATGGGAGTGAGAGGGGCTCAAGTCTGTCTAGAGGGCTTCTTCTGTTTGAGGCATGTACAAATCTGAGACACGTAATGCTCTATCTCTTGCTGCATGTGTGGCCAGAAGAAACGATCTCGAATGAGGGATGTTGTTTGTTCCATACCTTGGTGTCCCATTTCGTTGTGAAGTTGTCTCAGAAATGTTGCCTTGTACTTCTCTGGTAGCACCAGTTGTTTTCTGTTGGCAGTCTCTCGGTGAAGTATACCGTCTCCATCTAGGCTGAGTTTCTCCCAATCCCTGAGTAAACACCTGAGGCCTGTTTCAGGTAGCTGGTTTAACATACTCTGAGTTTAATCCTGCGCTCTGAGTTGGTTGACTCAGAGTTCAGGGTTGAAAAGCAACTCTGGGTTTTTGGTTTCAGAACAGGTGATCAGCGTTGGCTTAATCAACTCTGAGTGTGTTCACGCTGGGTTGGGGGCGTGCCTGTTGACTATAAAGAGCCATCATCAATGGATCTCTGATAACATGATCAAACATGGACCAAAAACGTAGATCCAGTTACTTTTCACCCACGGAATTGGAAATATTAATGCACGCATATGCCGAGCAGGTACCCATTTTCACCAAAAAAAGTAATACCGCCACGGCAGCGCGAGAGAGAGCTTGGCAGGAAATAGCCAAACAAGTCAATGCGTGAGTAAAATAAAATAGTAAAATAAAATAAGAGGAAAGTTTAATATCTTCCACTTATTCAATATGTAAATTGTGTGTGTGTGTGTGTGTGTCAATTTACACAGGAACAACCCGAGTTGCCCCAAGAGGACTTGGCAGCAAATGAAAATGAAGTACAAAAATATAGTTCAAACAGGTAAACTAATGTTTAATTGAAATCAAATCAATTGTGCTGTTTTGCCTGCTCTACCTAATTTAACAGCTATATTCAACATGTGATGGGTCTATATTTAAGCAGTAAATGTAAGTAGTACATTTCTCAGCCACCCCAACACTGCCAATATTTAATAGGATTTAGATATATTAGAAGGCTACTCCTAGGCAAAATGCATTATATGTATGTATGTATGTATGTATGTATGTATGTATGTATGTATGTATGTATGTATGTATGTATGTATGTATGTATGTATGTATGTATGTATGTATGTATGTATGTATGTATGTATGTATGTATGTATGTATGTATGTATGTGTGTGTGTATGTATGTATGTGTATATACATATATATGTGTCTTCAAAATAGCGCTTACTGAATATTAGGGTAACATTTTCCTCCATGTTAGCAAATCGAAAAAAAGCAGAGGCCCGGAAGACTGGAGGGGGTCCACCACCTGCAGCCCTCACAGAGGCTGAGGAGATGGCCCTCAGCCAACAGAGTATGCGTCCTGTGGCTGAGGGCATCCCTGGAGGGAGCTCCTCTGATCCCCCCACCCCCCAGGATAGAAGTGCCTTTATCAGAGGTTGGTTATTCAAAATAATTAAATATGTACATGCAACCCAGCGCGTTGCAAATTAGATGGGGCAATATTCTGGCTCAAGTAATAATTTCACTGTCTAATCATCTTCTTCCAGTTACTGATGGCGTCATCGCCCTACTGGAACCAGATGCCCTCACCAACCTCCATGCAATTGTAACAATTCTTCACCTTCCACAGATTATTAATAATGTCTTGATAATTGCTGAACACAACTGTTAATGTCATTACAGGAAGATGATGGAGAAACATTGTCTGCAGCATTTGACAGGGAAGAGGAAAGGCCTATTGAGGTTAACACCTTTTAAAATTAACATCTAAAAGTTGATGATAGCGTTGTACAGTTTAAAACTGACATCTTCTTTTTCTCAAACAGGATGAAATTGAATTCAATGAGAGGCCATCCACTTCTAGCTCTACTTCACAGCTTACCTCTATAAGATTCTCCCTGGAATTATAATGAAACGCTGTACTTGGCACTGTGAAATCCAATGTCATCTTTTGCATTCCTATAGCTTCCAGTCAAAGAGCTCTATAAAATCTATCTGGGAAAACAAATAAACAAAGCAGACTTGGAAATGGACCACATTAGGCAAAAGATGCAAAAGGATGCTTTGGAGATCCAAATTTTGGAACATAAGTTAAAGGTGGGTGAGGTACAAACTGGGATACTGTTTCCTGCTCCAAAAACATATCCAATATGAATGACCTTTTTTTTTTTGTGCTTTCAGGAAATAAAGAAATCCTCATAAAAAGTAGATTGTCTTTATTAGAACACGGGCTGTGGTGGGACAAGTTATTTTGTTGAACAGTGTCACCCCCTACCAGAGGCTGGGTCTGTCACACGAGTTTACTATCATACAGGAAGGCGAAAGAATGCCAAAGAAAACATTTCGGAAATAATAAAATACATTTAACTACATAGAAAACTCAAACAAAATGATTTTGGCAGAGTCTTTCTCTAACCACCCTTCCGTCCTGTGGATCCATGGCATGGTTTGGGTTTATGTGCTGCTCATCTGCAAATGCAGGTGGGCAATTTTCCCCTCTCAAAATCGCGATGTTGTGTAGAACCACACATGCAATTATTATGTCACATGCCCTTTCTGGTGTGACTCGCAGCATTTGGAGGCACTGGAATCTTGCCTTCAGGATCCCGAACGTGTTTTCGACCCTGGCTCTCGTCCTCATATGCGCCAGGTTGTAGCGCTGCTGTGGTCCTGGCACGGGATCGGCATACGGGGTCAGAAGGCAAGGCTGGCAGGGGTACCCTCTGTCACCTAAAACATGACCGTCGAACTCTCCTACGATACAGGTGAAATATTAATCATCTGAACAAATATGGATTCTAAATCCTTCAAATATAGGCTTAACTCACCACGGGCAAAGCGAGTGCTCAGATTAGACTCCCGAAATATGCGTGTGTCATGCACAGACCCCGGCCACTTTGCCTCCACTTGGGTGATGATATTTCTGGCATCACATACAACCTTCAAATTGCAGAGGAGTATAATTAGATACAGAGGCTGTTTTGTTAAGTATCTTTAATTTAAAATGCTGAAGGTCTAGGCCTTCACCTGTACCTGCACATTGATGCTGTGGAAGGACTTCCTATTAACATAGTCTCCTTCATTCACTGAAGGAGCTTTAATAGGAATATGAGTTCCATCGATGCACCCGATGACACCCGGAAAATCTAGAACATTACAAATTAATTAATTTAATTAAATTGTGCACATTATTTATTACATTAAAACGTTCCAAGAAACAAATAGGCTACATTGTTGCTACTGTTACCTGCAATTCTGTAGAACTCTTCCTTGATTGTTCGTATAGGTTGGTGACTTGGAAACATCACAAACGTGTAAAGAAAACGTTTCAGTGCCAAAGTCACATTTCTGACAGACCGACACACGGTTGCCTTTGAAATGTGCTCGGCGTCACCGACGTTGTAAAGAAAGCTGCCGTTTGCAAAAAAACGGAGTGCCACACAAATAATTTGTATTGAACTTAAAGCATGCCCCCGGTGCGTTTGACAGTTAACATGGGGGCTGAGAAGGTGGTCTAAATAAATGATTGATTGCGCTGAAAAACGATAGTGCTCGTGAAGAAAATTATCAGGAAAAGAAAGTATATCCAACCGGGGTCTTAATAATCGTTCCTCACGGAGATTCCTTCTGAGGATCGCAGCCTCTACGTCCACGGGCTCTCGTAGAAAAGGACATGCCATTTCTAACACTTCCTTCTGTCGGAGAGCTGCCTTCAGCCTTATAGACAACAAACTCAGAGTAGGTCTAACCACCTCCCGAGCAGGTTAGGTCCACGGCGTATGTTGCCGCAGCAACTAACTCTCGGTTGCGCTGAACCTGCTACCTGAAACGGAAAACCCAGAGTTTCCACTAACTCAGAGCGAACAAACTCGGGGTTGCCTCAAAACCAGCTACCTGAAACAGGCCTCTGCTCTGAGCACTGAATAATTTCAGTTCCTGCCCCACCGGCTTCTTATCTGACTGTTTTGCATGTACCACAGGGCCAACATTCTGATCGTCTTTCTGGGCTTGACGAATAACTGATCTAGAGAAAAGCATAGGTGCCCCCACATCTCTCTCTGCACTCTCGATAGCTCCTGTGAACCACACTGTGTTCACATCTACTGTTTCCATTGCTTGCACTGTTGCTTGTATGGAAGGAGAAGACATTTCCTCTGTACATTCTTCTATCATTGTTACTATTTCATAGGGCATTCTTGAAAGACTATCAGCATCACAGTTCTCTTTTCCCGGACGATATCTGATAGTTAAGTGAAAATCTGCCAGTTCCGCAACCCACCTATATCCTGTGGCGTTGAGTTTGGCTGTCGACAATACATAAGTAAGCGGGTTGTTATCCGTGTACACCGTGCACGGTGAACTAATCAAATAATCTCGAAAACGTTCAGTAACAGCCCACTTCAATGCTAGAAATTCTAATTTACCTGAATGAAGATGGTAATTCTTCTCAGCTTTGGTCAGTGTGCGGGATGCATATGCTATAACACGTAACTGTCCCTCCTGTTCTTGATACAACACTGCCCCTAGGCCTTGATTTGAAGCATCTGTGTGCAGGATGAAGGATTTGTGGAAGTCAAGAAATCCAAGTATAGGTGGCTCCACCAAACAGTCGATCAGTTTTTCCAGGATCTGCTGGTGCTGGTCAGTCCATGTAATAGGCTTGTGTGAAGGTGCCCCTTTGCTTTTTCCTTTTACATTCCTTGTCTTTGCATAGCTGTTTTTTTGTTTAGATGCCTCAGGGTCGGATTCTAGTTGAGCATACAGGGGTCCCGCTATTCGAGAGAAGTTCTGAATGTACTGTTGGTAGTAGCTCAGAAGTCCCATGACTGCCCTCACCTCTCCTACAGTTCTTGGCTTCTTCTCCTTTAAAGCTCTCACAGCCAGAGTATCAGCCGGGTCCATTTTACTGCCCTCAGCAGACACCATCCGCCCGAGGTATGGGACCTCAAGTCTGAACACTTCACATTTACTCGGCTGCAGCTTTATCCCATACTGCCGTAGTCGCTGTAATACTGTCCTCACATCCTCTACATGGTCGTTAAATTATTTGCTAAAGACCCACGTGTCATCTAAATATGGAATACAGATCTCATCTCTCAATCCTGCCAAACATTCCTCCATGCAACGCTGGAAGGCAGCTGGGGCGTTCATTAGGCCAAAGGGGATCCTAATCCATTCATAGAGGCCCCAGGGAGTTACAAAAGCAGTCACAGGTCTGCTCTCTTTGGCCATGAAACCCTGGTGATAGGCTTTACCTTGGTCCAGCAGTGAGAACCATGAGTTTCCTCCAAGACCATCCATGATATCTTGTAGTCTGGGAATAGGCTGGCGGTCCGGGAGAGTTTTCCTGTTCACCTCACGGAAGTCAATACATAGTCTTAAACTCCCATCTTTTTTTCGAACACAGACGACTGGTGATGCATATGGTGAATTTGATTTCTGAACCCAGCCCTGTGTGATGAGATCATGCAAATAGTCTTTCATTTCCCGGTATAATGGCTTAGGCACTGACAGATAGGTTTATGCAAACAGGTTCTGTGTCTTTCAGTGATATTCTGAGTTGCAGTTTTTCTACGCAGCCAATGTCATCCTCTGCTCGTGAAAAGGAGGCAGACTCCTCCCTTAACATCTGGTGAGCTCTTGCTCGCTCTCACTCACTAAGGTGGCTCAAATTCACAGGTGGGTCCCATGCATCGTCAGCGGCTTGGTTACTTTCCACTTTCATGTTATCCATCATGTGAGGGGCAGGGCTGGATCCTTCTAATATGGAGGCTGGGTAAACTGCCTGAATGGTCTGGGCAGTGCCAATCACAGTTCTCCCTGCCAACACTATGTCATGGTCTGTGGGGTTCTGCACCCTCACAATAATGGACGGTTTGTTACCTTTAATCACTTTTACGAGTGTGTCACAGAATTCGAGCCCCTCTGTCCAGCAGGGGTTCACATCGGGCTCCATGATCAGTGTGATCTTGTGGTGAACACGTGCACATGGCCCTCCACCTGCATAGACGTGTGTTTCGGGATGTTGATCCTCTCCTTCTTTGTCTTGACAGCATACTCATTTATCTGCTCCGCACGAATTTGTTCCACAAAGGCTTTTGCTTGAGTCTGTCCTAGGTCAGGAAATACTGCCCTCACTGCATAACCCATCTGTTCCCGGTCAGTGGTGTTGGACTGTTTCAGTTCGCTGTCTATAATGAGCTCAATAACAATCGAGCCAATTATTGGTCGAATAAGCTTATTTCCTCTCATTACAAGTGTGGGGACTACGATTCTGTCATTGGAGCTTCTCCTGCAGCTAGTCTGAAAGTGACTTCTACCCACCCTGCATATGGCATGTTTTCACCATTTGCTGCCACTATGTCTAGTGTGTCGGCTGTGTCCAGTATTTCAGAAATGTCTTTTAGTCTTGTGTCAGGCAAGTATTCTTCTTTCCATAACTCATCAATTATTGTCACTTGGGAGCCTGAGTCCCACAAGGCTTGAACCCTTTTATCATGGATGTAACAGTCAAACAGATACTTTCTCCCCACCAGTGGAGCCATGTTTGCCCGTTTTTTTCTTGTAGGGGGAGAGTTCATGTTCATACATAGAAGTGGTGCATATTTCTCTTGGTGCACAGGCCAATTATCAACTTGACATGGTTTTGAAAAGTAGAGCACTTTTTTACATGAGGCACATTGCTTTAATGTTACTGTTTTAACCGTTTTCCCACAGTTTGCACAATGTGGGGACACTGTTGTGTAATTGGTCACTCCCTGTCCCGTGCGAGCAACCCTTCCCCGTTTAAAGTGTTCCCTCCAACTTGAGCCCAGCAGCCAGCCAGGAAGTGCTCACTGCTGCCACATCTGTAACAGTGTGTGCAATACTCTTCAGTTCCCCGCTGTTGACAACCGAAACATCTCCTCATACGTCCACAGTTTGGTGGAGGAAAACTGCGCCGTGGGGCAAACCGCTGCTGGTACTGGGCAGTCTCCCCTCGCTGTCCAAGACCAGGATTGGACCAGTATCCTTGTGGTTCTTGCATCTGCTGGCCTGGAAATTGCTGAACTGATGTGCCCTCGGCCCCACCTGCTGGTGGATATTGTCTATGTGTGTACTGAGGCTGCTGCATAGACTCTCTGATTTGAGAAACTTCAGCTTTGAGATCTTTCAGTACAGCCATCTCAGACCTCATCTCTTCAAGCTGGGAGAGAACCATAGGGGAGATTTTATCTGAGCTTTGTTGGGCAGACAATTTCTCTTCTTTCTCAACGGGGGTATCTTTGGACTGGGCTGACTGAGTTATGACAGGACGTTGTTGTCCTATTAATTTTCTCTTACTTTGTCTCTCAGCCTCACATGCACACGCTGCATTCATTCGCTCAAGTAACAACTCATCTGAGATGTCAGTCTGTTCAAGATATGGTTGGAGATCACGTTTCACGTTATCACTCTGTAGACCAGTTAACACAGTGTGCAGGAACATGTTCTGTACTAAGCTTGGGTCATATTTAAGGCCTGACTCTGCTTCCTGCGAGGCAAGCTAAATCTTCTGTCTCAGGTCGAAGGTTCGGATAAGGAAGTTCTGTGGGGTTTCTTTGATGCCCTGCACCTCACAGGTTAGTGGTTTATAGAGCTCGGTTGCACTCTTCTCCTGATAATGAGACCGAAGTATATGTCTCAATGTGCCCAATGTCAGGTTAATTTTCCCAAATAGCTGCGTAGTTGCATACCAGGAGAAATTGCTCTTATCACTGCATCGACAATCTCAAGTTCTGGATACCTTTTACTTAGGCCATGTTCAATTTGACGGGCTAAACTTGAAAATGTAAGCTTCTCTTTTTGTCCTGGTTCACCGATTTGGCCAGATATTTTAAAATCCTTGTGCCATGGGGGAGGTACAGGACTGCTCTGTGCGTTGTTGTTGCTGGAAAACCTTTTTTTCTTTTCTTTGTCCACTTGCTTATCTTCCTCACTTGGTTTCTGTGTCTTTTCCAACTGGAGCTGCAAGGCCTCGATCTCGTTCATATCTTTTCCCGTTCCTGATCCTTCTTCATCTGTTCCTCATTCACAGCTTCTCCCTGCGTTTTTTCTTGTTCTTGTGTGTCACTATAGGCAACTACCTGGAGCTCAGCCATTTTATCCTGAAAGTGCAGTAGAGAAGACATTCCCTTGTCCTCCAGCTCTTCAAGCTCCTCCCTCTGTTTGTGGTTTGAAATAAGTGTCATGAGAGCAGTGCGACTCTTGCCAGTTACAAACTCAAACTCTGGCCCTGCGATGATTAGAAAGTCACAACAGTCCACCAGAATACCTCTAGGAAGTACACACAGTTCTCTGATTGTCTCCAGCTGTAGCTGTTCCATCTCTGAAGAACTCATCTTTCCAGCAGAGCGTGGGGATGAACGTTGACTTGTGGTCCCTTTAACTCTTGCGAGGAAGGTTGGTAGCAGCTCTCCTGGTGTTTAATAACACCTCAGATAACATGTACGCCGTCCTCACGTTGTCAGGATCCCACTGTAGAGACTTCACCACTGGCTGTTGATGTCTGTGTAAATTATAAAGGGCTGCGTGACGGTTGAGGACATCTACTTCCTGTCGAAGCTGATCCAGACCGTACACACATCCCAGCAATGCCTCCAAATGTTACGCCCCTAAAATCAGGGGAAAGGACATGAAAGAAGCAGACACGTTGATGCTGGCTGCAGGTCCAATTGTAATGCATGAACAAATATTAACACATCAGGAAAATCGTACAAATGACATATACAAGATATAAAACACACATGTGGCATTCATGAACAAACAACACAATACACACAGCGCCGCGCGGTGCCCGCACATCTAGAGCATGCGCTGTCTGCGGCTCACCCAGTAAGCATGGCGCATCGGGGCAGCTCTTTGATGTTTTAAACTTCCTAAAACTAAACTATCAAAACTACCAGTAACAAATATACAATCACCAGGGCTCTCACCACGACCTAAAACATACATTAAATGCATTCAGTCACCATATTCCAACACCTGTCCTTACCTAAAATCAGGGGAAAGGACATGAAAGAAGCAGACACGTTGATGCTGGCTGCAGGTCCAATTGTAATGCCTGAGCCAACCCCCTCTGCTGTCCAACCCGGAAGTGTGAAAACATCACAACGACCAAAGCAACAGATCGCAGATCACTGATAATTTACAAAATGACACATCCACCACAGTTACACTTGTAAATAAGCGCTGCTGTACTCTTGAGCCCCGCTGAGAGAGCAGCTAGCCGCTGAGAGCTAGCTCGATTTGACGGTTCTCGACCTCTCAGTTTGGTTGTTGTCACGCCCTCACTCCCGGAACCCCTCACCCAGACCCGGGTCTGTCCGGGTTCCCAGACCCGTGAACTGACGGTCCGTGTGCGGACATGAAGCCGAGCAGCGGCGGCTAGCTCTGGGCAGCTTCCTCCAGCTGCTAACGTCCTCTCTGTGCTGCGTTCAGGGCAACCACGTTCAGGGCAACCTTCTGCCACATAGCGAACATGCAATAGTTTTATCGATGAAAAAATAATGTCCACCTCGTCGTGCACGCCGAGTTGCATCACCATGCCTTGATCGCGTTTCTCTGTTCCTCTTTCAAAATGAATGCGATATCGAAACAGACTCAATGGCAGCATCTACACATCTCAGCTCTCCAGCGGCAGGCATGTTTGTTGAAAACGAATTCAACCCAAGTGCTCTTTGGTGACGTGTTTGTTTACGTTACTGTTGATCATCTGTCCATCATCGTATAAAGCCCGCCCTGACAATTTGATTGGTCCGAACAGCTTCTGTTCGGGCATAGTTTCTCCCTAACGGAGCAACACCAGACTGAACTTCCCAACCTCAAATGTTGTGGGCGGGGCTAAGTTCGTCTGGCACCCAGGCTAAGGCTGGCCATCATAAAGGGTTTGAATAACCTTGCACCGATATCCTGGTTACACGGAGGAATAAGACACTCAGCCGTAATCTGTGTTTACCTGAACTGGAAGTGATTCACTTTATTGCGCACGCTCTAGTCATCTAAAGAATAAAGCATAGACGTCAAAATAAGGGCACATAATAATCGATTGAATAATCGTGATTATGATTTTTTCCATAACCGAACAGCCCTAACCTCTAGCTAGTTATCAGGCCTTTGAATTGACATTCATTCATTCAATCTTTACTTTAACCCAGGAATACATTTAGGTTGATATATAATTTACAAAATAACAGTTCAAGAAATGTTATTCAAAGCAAATTAATCAATTAAAGCAAATTAATCAACTAAAACAAGGAAAGCTGGAGGTAAAATAAACTGAGATTGACAACTTAAATTGCCCCAAGGATTTAATTGAGTTGAACTTCAGATCTTACTTTATGTTGTGTAAATGAATCTGGACCTATGAACTATATCTTATGTTTTTAAAAGTGTTATTTTCTCCCCCTCCCTCTTTCTCTTTCTCCAGGCTACCATCATAGTGTACCAGGCTGTAGCAGAGTACTGGGCCAGTGCTAAAGAACCAGCGTATGATCTGAATGTGGATATCTTGTTGCCGGGCAGGGCAAAGCCTGATAAGTTTAGCTTCAGCCGGGAAAACCACTATACCACAAGAACATCTAAAGTGAGTACACACTCTCACACACAAACTTGCATGTTGCTTTTCTTTTTGTTTCCTCTGCTGATCCAGAGTGTACTTGTGTGTATTTTATATCCTCAGATCAATGATATAAACCAGGATGTGAAAGTGACTGCTACAGGATCAGGAGAAGCAACAATGACAGTAAGTAAAATGTTTTTTATCATCTGCTGTTTATCTGTTCTTTATTGATCCCAGATCCGACCAGATATATTTTAACCTAGTGTCAACAAAGCTTGTATGACAAAAGCTTATTTATGTGATATTTTCTGTGTGACAGATGGTGTCGCTGTATTATGTTCTACCTAAAGAGAAGGAGAGCGACTGTGAGAAGTTCAACATGTCAGTGAAGCTCATTCCAGGTAATTTGCTTGTCTCTTCATTTTTATTTGTTGTGATCATTTGTCATTTTCTCTGTTTGTTTCCTTGTATGCGTTTATTTTTTTTGTGTAACTGCAAACTGTGTTTTTCCTGCTGTGTCGCCATCATTCTGCCAAGTTTTTTTTTCTTTATGAGAGAGGATTTAATGCTTGTGTGTTAATTTGATTTTACAGACAAAATGGATGCAGATGAGATGATATACAAGCTGAAAATAGAGGTTTTGTAAGTACAATAAAGAAACAATACTGACTGAAGTGCTTTTTATATTGTTTTAACTGTCTCGTTTAATTGAACATTGTACATTTCCTACACAGATATAAGGACAAGGAGCGAGATGCCAGCATGTCAATCTTGGATGTCGGTTTGCTGACTGGCTTCACCGTCAACACTAATGACTTGGACTTAGTAAGAGCTTTTACAGATACACACATACACACATAGAGCCAATGTGAGAAAAGAGATGTTTAATGGTTTGGAAAGGTGTCTGACACGGTTTGTTTGTGTGTGTAGTTGTCTAAAGGTCGTGCCCGCACTATTTCAAAATATGAGATGAACCCTGTCCTGTCAGAAAGAGGCTCACTGATCATCTACCTGGACAAGGTGAGATGCAAGCCATTCTTCCCCCTTTCCCCTTTTTCTCTAGACCTTGTTCGTTCTCTACATCACATTTGCTACAAAAATTCTCCGCAGGTTTCTCACACACGACCAGAGGAGATCACATTTAGGATTCACCAGAAGATGAAAGTGGGCGTCTTACAGCCAGCCACTGTTTCTGTCTATGAATATTATGACCGTAAGCCTCAAACACACTTAGAATGACACTCAGTAGAGCACTTACCTTCCCCAAGGCCTAACAGTTGCCATAATTCAATCAAGCTGCACCAAATTGCACACACTTCAAAAAATATCCTATCAAGTGTTTACTGTTGATTTTCACTGATGTAAGCCACTGTATATCTCCTTTCCATTGCAGACAGACATTGTGTGAAATTCTATCACCCAGAGAGGAAAGCTGGACAGCTGCTGATGCTCTGCAGAAATGATGAGTGCACATGTGCCGAAGGTAAACAGGATGGTGTCACTTTGAAGACAAAAGCCATCCATACATCCATCCACTATCTATACCCCTTATCCTTTGAGGGTCACGGGGGGGATGCTGGAGCCAATCCCTGCTGACGTTGGGCAAAGGCAGGGTACACCTTGGATAAATCAGGGGCCAACATACAGAGACAACACCCGTTCACACTCACATTCACACCTACAATCTCCTGCTTAAATTTCGACTGTTGGAGGAAGCCACAGTAACCGAAGAAATCTCACTCAAACACGGGGAGAACATGCAAAGACACGCTCAACACATGACACTAATGTAGTGCTTTCATCATCCTCTATTGTCTGTTACCTGCAGCCTTTTAGTATCTCACCTCATTAATCCATACACCAACACATGTTCTCAATTAATCAAGTCATCACTTGTGTATTTCCTTTGTGCCTATTGTTTATTTCCAGAGAACTGCAGTATGCAGAAGAAGGGCAAGATCAGCAATGATCTGCGCACAGAAAAATCTTGTGAGACTACTCCTACCAGCAGAATAGATTTCGGTAAGATGCACTAAAAATGTTCTGCACTTGAGTTGAGATTTGTTTAAACCTGAACATATTGTGTGTTTTTGTAAGTGACTGATTGTTAAATAATCAAATAAGTGAGGTAACAATCTGCATCTTGTCTGTCCTCAGTGTACAAAGTGAGACTGGAGAACTTCACAGACGGTTTGTCTACTGACATTTACACAATGAGGATATTGGAAGTGATCAAAGAAGGTGGGTATTTATCTCCTCTGTGAACCATCGAAAATTGAAAATCACCATGTGTTTTATTGAATATATTTCTAAGGCTGTTTTCACAGAAGGTTTGTACCAAGATCCAAAACCAGGATCTTGTCTTGTCTACATTGTTTGCATTGATCTGTTGTTTTGGTTTCTGTTTTTTTTGTAACGTCTTGTCACCATCACCTATGTGGGCTGTCTGCCTATACTTCATTTTGATTAGTTTGTAGACAGACCTGTTGTCAGTTTGGCAGGTGGAGAAAATTAATGAACCAGTTGGTTTCTTGGTATTACTAGCAGCATTACAAACTTCAGGCACGATTTTATCTGTCCTCTATTCTTTAATGCCGTCTCAACTTTGACAAAAATGTGGTCCATTGGTTCAGACCTTGGTCCGATGCTTGCTGTTTTGTTTCTGGACTAAACTGAGAAGTCAGATGAGTCCAGCCAAAAAAAAGGGTAGGTGTGAAGAGGGGTAGGTGGCATAGCTACAGCTGAACTGAGTGAACTTGACGTCACAACCAACTCATGAGGTGCTCTCTCATCTTGCTGTCTTACCAAATTAGTGCGTTCACCCGGCTGTCATGTTTTTATCACTGCTGATAAGAGCCTCGTAAAACCAGTGTCTACTGCTTAGTCATTGAATATATATATTGAATACAGATTGAATCCATTCCCATTAGTGAATGTTAAGGTTCTTTTTGACCAGTTGAAAAGGTGCTCTTTTTTCCTGCATTGTTGTTTCTGTAGGCACACAGAGCAATAATTGCCAATTTAAAGAAAGCATATCTATTTAGATTTGTGCAGAGGGGCACATGAAAAGATGATTTCTGGTTGTTAAGTAGAAATCTACCCCTAGAAGCAGGCTAACTTAGCTTGCATCACCAGAGGAAAAAACAGTGGGGGTACAGCCCAGCACCTGCATGTAAACCCCCGTTAGACCGCTAAGATGTCTCACTATTCATTTATGTTACACATTTCCATTAGCCCTCCATTCAATCTTAAAGCATCTTCTCTCATTTATTTCAATCGCAGGAAGTTTCGATGTGGGTCCTCAGGGGAAAGATCGCACATTCCTGAGTTATCCACACTGCAGGAATTCTTTAGATCTGGGCGAAGACAGAACGTACCTCATCATGGGCACGTCAAAGGATATTCACAGAGACGAACAACATCAATTGTAAGTTTCTTTGTGTTTAAACAACTGCAGCTCCCATGTTATTTACTGTTTCTGCACTTTTTCGACATCATGTTCCATGATATTTTCACATGTGGTATTTCACTCTGCTCTCCACAGGTATCAGTACGTGCTCGGGGAAAGAACCTGGATCGAGTACTGGCCCACAGATGCTGAGTGTCAAGTCGAGGAGCACAGACCAACGTGTCAGGGCTTGGAGGAGATGGTCCAGCAGTACCAGCTCTTTGGATGTCAGCAGTAGCGTAACACAGGAGAAAACGCTTTCTTTTTTAAATCTTTTTTTTTTGCTGCTGTGAGATGTGAAGGATTTAAACCTTAATACCTGCATTTTGTTGATTAAAATGTAATGGTCTTAATCTCATTGTCAGTGTCTTTTTTCAATCAAACTCTGTAATCTGTTGTGATGTGGAACTCACACACTATGGATCAATTAATATTTGCAGTAGTTTGTAGAGAAAAGTACTTGGTACAGGAGGATTACACAACGACCACAGCGTGGACGCATCTGCTTAGAGTTCAGTTCTATTGACATCTTCACAGACACACACACACACAGACAAACATAGATTTAAAATCCTAACAGTCGCCCTGACGCGGGAGGGCTGAATCGATTTGCCCCTCACCTGCCCTCCTCCACCTGCCTGTGCGCTGGCAAATGAGCCAAGTCACATGTCCTGCCTGCACCAATCAGAAACTGGTGAATATCTATGTGGGCCGAGAGAGCTCAACGCACTGCAAATTGAAAAAATTACACGTGCAAATACGGAAAACATCTTCATCAGTCACAAAAAAGTGATAAACCTGGCTGAGGTTCCATCACCACTGAAGAGTAGCAGACCTAACGTCACAAATAGGGGTGTAACGATTCATCCACTAAGTCGATTAATCGATTTATATTCCTGCGATCCAACTGAATCGATCTGTGCTCAGCAAATCAGCATTCCGGACGACATATATCGATTAAAAATCGATTGAAATGGTACATAATCTTTTTGTATCGATACTTGGAAACTGCACATTGGATTTAAGCACAAAAACTGTATGGATGTGTGTTTGTTTTTTAGTTTTTTAGCACTTTAGACATGTTAAACGTTACTCGATTCAGTCTGCCTGTCTGTGACGTCATTGGTACGCACCGGCAGCTGCGCGAAACTCAGAACAACAACAAAACACAGCATGGCGGATGGCGGAGGAGACGGCGAGCAAGAAATTTACGAGCCAACTTATCGATCCAGTGTGGAAACATTTTGGCTTTTGCAAACACGGAGGTGTTCTAAATAAGTCGGTCGCTGTTTGTAGAATATGTAGAAGCCAAATAAAAAACCACAGAAACACGACGAATCATTCCAACCATCTACTAAGGCGCCATGGGATTAAACAAAACGCCGACAGTCTAGGCACCTCTAGCAGTGTTACCGCTGCAGCAGCAGCAGAAGGTAACTCCAGCTCTGCAGAAACCTCAGGCCTCGACTGAAAATGCCACGAAGTGGTGGAGATCACAGGAGAACGAGCTACCACTACTTTCAACACTTGCTAAACGGTACCTCTGTATCCCAGGCACCAGTGTGCCAGCAGAGCGAGTTTTTAGTACTGCTGGGGATATAGTAAACGCACAGAGAAGTGTTCTGCGACCAGATCATGTGGATCAGCTGATATTTTTGAAAAAAAATCTGTAGAGTCATTGAAGAGTAGTTGGTTACACCTAGGGTTGCAAAGGGGCGGAAAGCTTCCGGTAAATTTCCGGAAACTTTCCGGAAACTTTCCATGGGAAGTTTGGCTCGGGAATTTGGGGAATTTTGAAAAAAAAAAAACTACACAAATTAACCGCTGAGCAATAAAAACATCATTCAAAACTCTATTTTAAAGATGTATGGAATGCAGCACATGCTGCACGTTGAGTTTCAACCCTCCACTGTGCATTCTTCCATCACATGCACAGATAATTCCCAGCATCCTTCACACTACAGCAGGGCTACTGAGGCCTGCTGTAGTGTGCAGGACTAGTCAGGTAAGTTTCGATGATATTACTGGGAAAATATATTAGCATGCTGATTGAGGATTGTTCATCTGTTCATCTAGCCTATTTCCATTCATTTATCCATCAATTGTAAAATATGTTTACAGCGGTTCCAATTGTATGGCTAACTATTTATATCTCTGGCATTGCATTAGTGTTTTTTTACAAACTTTTTTCTCAACTTATTCTACAGAACAATGCCATGTGCACTATCTCATGTGTGGAGACATTTCACCCCAGCCAATGTAGAAGGAAAGGCTGTGTACATTTGCAAATACTGTGCAAAGACCTATGTTAAGAATGACACAACGACGCAGAAGCATATTAAGTCAAGTGCCCAAAGTTTCCTCAGGGCTTAAATCAGCCTATGACACAATAAAATGTTCATATTTATGTCAGTATATGACAAGGTAAATACAGTTAGTATAAATTACCCACAACATTTCCAGTTTATTCCGGTATATTCCCGTTTATTCCCCTTAATTCCCGTATATTCCCGTTAATTCCCGTTAATTCCCATGGAAAGTTTCCAACTTTGAATATTCACGGAATTTTGCAACCCTAGTTACACCTGATCTTTTGTTAAATATTAGTGCACTGCTGTTTGTTTATTAAAATCAGAGTAGTAGCAGGTTCAACCACTGCTCATTTAACCTGAAAATAAGTTGGTTGCACTTTATTATTGTACTCTTTTTATGTTGAAAACCTCTGCAACAGCAGAAGTAGCAGGTAAACCCACTGTTAATTCAACCTGAAGAATGTTGGTTGCACTTTATTTTTGGTATTACTATTGTACTCTTTTTATGTTGAAAACAACAGCAGAAGTAGCAGGTAAACCTACTGTTAATTCAAACTTAAGAAATGTTGGTTGCACTTTATTTTTGATACTGTATTATTTTTATGTTGAAAACAACAGCAGAAGTAGCAGGTGGTTGCACTTTATTGTGTAATGTTTACATTGAAAATGGTTGCACTTGATTCAAATAAAAGGTTAATACATTTGACATTGATTGTTGTTTGCTTGTTTATAATATCCTTAATTAATTTAAACCTGATTTCCTTACAAGAAACAACAGGGATCTCGGAAACTTTGCCTGCACTGTCCAGTAAAGTAACTGAATCGATTTCAAGTCACCTTGAATCGTGATTCGAATCGAATCGTTGTTAAAATGAATCGTTACACCCCTAGTCACAAAGCATTAAACTGCAGCCACAGTTCATCACCCTGGAAACATTTCTGGTGTCCTTTTCGCTATTTGCAGTGTTTTTTTCTGTATTTGCAGGTGTTGTGACTTTATTCAGCGCACGTATCATCAAATTGTGGCTTCCTCTTGAAGTGTATTCTGGTCGGCCGAGAGGTTGATGTGGTTATAGAAGTTGATGATGAAGGAAAGGACCGCGGACCCAGTACTTACAAGTATAATGATGTTTATTACACAACAGCAGTACAGGTCAAGACGAGCTCTAGAACTCTGAGAAATCACCCAGGCCAAATAGTGAAGTCTGTCTTCTCCCTGCAGGGCAAGAAGTTTTATAGGTGGGAGGTGGGGCCCCAAACCTAGAGATAACATTAAATAAGGAAATGTTTAGTATCTTGTAGTGTAAGACGTCTTCATTGTACAGGTCGAAAGTATTCTAAGGGGGAAAGAGCTAACGAATAACACCTGGAATAGTGTTCAAAGAGAGTCAAGACGCTTAAGCTTTTAAGATGTCATCATGTTTTATAACCATGTTCAAAAGAGTTATTAGCTAAAATATACCACACTCTCTCCCTCATATTCTTTTTGCCATGACTTATTAGTATTTTCTCGTCTTTATTTTTGTATTAATTCACAGAGCTTACTTCAGAGAATATGTGGCTTGGAGAATGCTAATCAATTCCATCAATCAGACATCATGGAGGCTTGGGTTAAATGATCAGAGAGAAGAGGCCAAGTGCTGAGTTGAGTTTGTCAGCTAAGCTGTCTGCTCTGTGGTGTTATTGATACTAATCAAACAAACTGTGCTCATGGCCAAATAACAGTGCTGACGTGCAGAACAATGACACACTGGGGCAGAATAAGTCAAAGGCAAAATAAGAATAGCACTCAGAATAAATAAATAAATAAATAAATAAATAAATAAATAAATAACTAAATAAATAAATAAATAAATAAATAAATAAATAAATAAATAAATAAATAAATAAATAAATAAATAAATAAATAAATAAATAAATAAATAAATAAATTGTATTTGTAAGGCACTCTTCATCCGAGAATCTCAGAGTGCCACAAGTACATAGTTAAAATCAAAGTCCTAAAACTCAACTCAAAGTAAAAACGCCTTCTTGAATAAAAAGGTTTTTAGGCCACATACCTCTGCCAACAGTCCTTTTAGATCAAAACAAGCCTCAGCTAAAGCAACACTATTTTCTCAGCCGCACATTGGTGGTAGTTACAGGTTTCAAATCAGCCTACACCCCTATTCACCAAATGTAAATCCTTTATAAGTAGAGGATCTGCCCCAAACTGCCCAAACTCACCGATAATAACGCTCTAAATATGTCTTAATTTTTCCCCTTAGGATTTACACATTACCTGAGAAATGGTTAAAATTCACAAGAGGTGTATAGATGACAATGATAATAATAACAGAAGTAAAAGAACAAGTAAATTCAGGCATATTCCTTCTGTAAAAAGTGTTTCTATAGCCGAGACTCAAAAGATGTAAGCTTCTCATTCCAGAGCTTTGGGGACTTGAAGGCAAACACTCTGTCCCCCCTAGTGTTCAGCCTGGATTCAGGAAGTGACTGCAAACCCTTATCCACAGATCGCAAGCTGTGCAGAGGTAAATAGGGAATTAAAAGATTTAGCCATGGGCCAGATTCATGAAAAGCCTTAAAAATAATCAATACATTTTAGAATCAATCTAAAAGAAAACTGGAAACCAACAGGTGTGATCTGATCATATATCTTAGTTCTGTTTAAAAGTCTGGCTGCTGAGCTTTAGTTGAATTGTAGAAACTACAGTCGTTTCAGGATATTCAGATGAAGATCAGAGAAAGGTCTTTGCTTCAATCACAGCACAAGGTAATAAAAGCATGTATGATTGTTTCTGCTCCTGTTATTTTTGGATCAAATTTTTGGCAATATTACTGAGATGGTAAAAACATGATTGGATAACTTCAGTTATAGTTAACTTATAGTCAAACAATATGCAGTTTAAACAGTTTTGACATGTTGTGAGATGTGATCAATAGATTGCAGTATTTCTTCAGTGATCTGTTGTCGCTCAATCCTGTTCGATCCTGTTTGATCAAAAACTGATAAAATAATGGCAATGGTATGTAGATGTATGTGTAGGGCTTTCTAGTCTGTGCCCCTTTACATGTGGCACTGGGAGTTAGACAGGAGCTGTTTTAGGAAATCTGGTAAATTAGGTACAGACATTTTCAGGAGTTTGGCACACAAAGAACGCAGCAGAAGATCTGGGTCAGACAGGTAATCTTTCAATGAATTTAACCAGATGACGAACATTTACCAAGTCCTCTGAGTGCCTGAACATAACCATTCAAAAGATAATAATTCAGTATCCACATAATTGGAACCTGAATTCTCAGATTACGACATTCCAAAAAAGCCTTTAACTTTAACCAGCAATTACACAACACTGTGTCCCTCCCACTGGAGGTCTGTGAGTGTGTTTGCTTGTGTGTGATTTGTGACTGTGTGTGTGTTCTGAATCAGCAATCTCAGAAAAACTATAAATAACTGGAAGTTTCTAATAAAAACAAAAAAAAGATTTTTTTTATGTCTCATTTAAAAAACTCTCCATGGCTAAAGCAGTGTTTATTTGTGAGTATGTTTTGCATCAGTCGGTTCTTTTGACCAGTATTGATTCTCTTATGTTCTTCTTATCTTTATCTTCACAAAGGTGAGGACATGTGTTCAGAGAACTCTGGGAAGGGGCTGGTGAGTCGGTGTGGAGGTGAACTATGTAGAGGAGGGAGGCGAGAATATAAAAATGAGGCAGCGGCAGTGCAACAGTCGACATTGTCAGCAGAACAGAATCAGCGAGGAGGATGAGTAGGACTCCACTGTGGCTGCTGGCCTCGCTGGCCTTTCCCTTTGTCACCTCACTGGTTGATGGAGCTCCACTGTGAGTAGATCTGTCTTTGTTACGTCTGCCGGGGAGTTTATGTTTTCATCCCTGTCCATTTGTTTTTCAGCAGGATAACGCGAATGCATTCTGAGTGGATTTCCAATTTTACATGGGCAACGAAAGAACCCATTTACTTTTAGAGGGGATCCATGCAGACACAGGCAAAACCAGAAACCCCCCCCTCCTATTTTTTATAGAGAGATATGACATTTTTTACATATAGTAATAATAATAATAATAATATTAATGAATCTTATTTGTATAGCGCTTTGGAAGGAACTTGGATAAATACATAACATCATTATACATTGAAGACAGTTCTGAAGAGGTGAGTTTTGAATAGCGGTCTGAAAGTGGACAGGTCGGTGCAGCCTGATAAATTAGGGGAAATCCAGAGCTATTAAGGAGGTTCTGCCCCCCCAAGTCTAATGCTTGGTCCTCTGTGGTATGGAGAGGGTTTCAGAAGTGAACGAATTTAGTTCTTACCCTGTCCAGTTTGAGTTTCATAACTCAAGGTTATGTTGTTCTTAAAATCATATAAGTAAGGCTGGATTTTGTCCTGAGTTTGCACAGTGATGTGTTAGAAAGGACAAAGCAAACAAAGTCCAGAGACATGATGAAATGTTTAACTTGTAATTTAGATAAATGAAAGTTTTAGCACAGACTCTGAGCCAGTAGGTTGGTGCCTGAAAAGCAAACAACAAAACTAGGACAGCATTCAGTAGCGCGCACACTGCTGCCAAGGTCCAAAAGTTCATTAACAACTTTACATTACATTTCATCACATAGCATTTCAATGTTAAGGTAAAACACACGTGATGGGGCCTCGACTCTTTAACAAATTCAGTCAGTAAACTGCTTATATCCAAAGCAATTAACAATAAGTGCATTTAACCATGAGGAACAAACTCAGAACAGCAAGAACCATGTAAGTACAATTAGCTTCAAAAAAAGACAAACTACAAAGTCCTACATATAAGTGCAACTAAACTTACTTTGTTATTATTATATATATATATATATATATATATATATATGTAGACACCGGAGTTTAGGATTATTATTAGACATTATCTTCTTAACCAAGATGTACAGTATTTGGAAGAGGTGTGTCTTTAGCCTCCCTTTGTCCTGATGTCAATGGTGAGCTCGTTCCACCATTTAGGAGCCAGGACAGCAAACAGTCGTGATTTTGTTGGGTGTCTAGCTCGCAGTGCGGGAGCAGCAAACTGATTGGCAGATGCAGAGTGGAGTGGATGGGCTGGGGTGTAAGGTTTAACTATGTCCAGGATGTAGACTGGGCCCGATCCGTTCGCAGCATGGTACGCAAGCACTTGTGTCTTGACACAGATACGATCAGGCAGCACATTCATAGACATCAGCAGGTGGTGAGTTGTCAAAGAAATCAGAGCGGAGACTCTTTTGAAACATTTTTATTCACTTATTTGAATCATTAACCTCATTGGACCTATAGTCTATGAAGCATCTTAGGATATTTCCTGCAGCTATTTTAATATTTATATATTCATAATGAATTAAAATATAACTAATTCAGAACATTGGTCAATCAATGCATTTTCAGGAATTTATATGTATAGATATTTTAATCTACTCATTAAATAACATATATTTTTACTCGATCATACATGACATACCAAATTTAGATCCTGCTTTCAGTGACAAGTGATAGCTCATCTTGGCCCGTGAGTAAACACATTTAAGTTGGCTTATTAACTTGAATATCTAATCAAACATAGTCAAATCCAATTAGTACAGCAAGCTGTCAAACAAAGCCTTAATATGCCTATTTGTCAGACTAAGAAAGGAGTCGGCTTCAATGCTGGACCTTTGTCCTCTTTTTATGTTTTCCAAATGTGTGATTTCATGTGTTCTTTTCTGACCCACACCATGTCCCTCCACAAAATGGATTTTCGTGGTAATTTGTACAGTAGTTTAGCATAATCCTGCCTACAAACACACAATCACACAAACACACACAGATGAAAACACAACCTCGTATAGGTAAAATAAGTGTCAGTTTATATGGATGTGGGCCACTGCTGCACATCTGGCCTTCGTGTGGCCTGGACAAATGGATATGAGCCTCAAATAGCCCACTTGTAAAATAGCAAAAGTGGCCCAAATATACCAAAACAAATGGGTTCCTTCTTTGGAAACATGCCGTGCTCTAGGTAAAATGCTATCTGGATGTAGAGCTATAGTGGCCCATATGGTAAATGGTGACTATGGCGCAAACACCACAAAATAAAGTTCAGGTCACCTTTGGTTGACTTGCAGTATTGTTATGGTTTAATTGTGGCCCAGATCTAGCAAACAGGAGCAGATCACTCAATGCCATGATTCCATGCTGTAGGTGGGCTAGATTACACCCTGGCATTGTCTGATACAAATTCTGCCGTGTATGAGCACACAGTGCAAAGAGATGACAGTGTGTTTTTTTATCTTTGTCTTTTCCTCCTGCTCTGTAGGAAGGTGATGTCTGCCCCCAACTTGCTGCGCGTAGGAACGGCCGAAAATGTCTTTGTGGAGTGTCAAGACTGCACAGGAGGAAACATCAGGGTCGATATCAACGTGATGAACCATCCAACCAAGAAAACCAGGCTGGCAAACACATCTGTGACTCTTACCAGTGCAGGAGACTTCCAGGCACTGGGACAAATAAGGGTATGTGAACCACTGTTGCTGTGACCTGGCGTCATTTTCTAACATGAACTCCGAGAAAAATGCTCCTCACACATGTTCGTCCTGCTCCTCGTTCACATTTCCTCATTTCTCTACATGCTGCCATCAGATCCCTGCTGGAGACTTTAGCAAGGACCCCAACGTGAAGCAGTACGTCTACCTACAAGCTCAGTTCCCCGACCGCCTGCTGGAGAAAGTCGTCTTGGTGTCCCTCCTGTCTGGTTACATCTTCATCCAGACTGACAAGACCCTCTACACCCCAAACAGTAAAGGTCAGTTCAATACGACTTCAGCGCTGACAAACTCACCCATATCTCTGCAAGTAGGCCATCATTTCTTTCTTTTTTATCAATGACTGCACTGTAAGATAAACCTCTGTCTCTCTTCCTGTCAGTTCATTTCAGGATGTTTGCAGTGACGCCCGGCATGGAGCCGGTGGAGAGGAACGAAACTTCAATTGCCATTGAGTTTGTGGTATTGCATTTTAACTTTGAATTTTTCAAAAAAAAATTGAATTATAATCAGCTCAATGGCACATCATTTCCTAGCTTTCACCATAATCTACAACGAATTCTTAGAATTAAAATTCTTTAAAAAATACCTTTAGTGGACCTTGTTCCTCAGAGTAAAAATTTCACGTTTCAAGGGATCTGTTGTAAGAGCCGTCCCATCACTCATTGTACAAGTAAAGAAGCATTGTTGAAAAAGCCAAGTGTCTGTCATTGAGCTGATAATACGGAGGGATGTCGTTGAAAACTCTTGGTTGTTTGTATTGTTAGACTTCACTATAAGTGGCAGGGTTCAGTGTTAATGGTTGTCCAATGCTTTTTATTTTTAGACTCCTATAGGCATCGTTTTACCTCTGGATCCAGTCTCTCTGAAATCAGGGATCCACTCTGGAGTTTTCCAACTCGCTGAGATTGTCAGGTTAGTATTTGATTAAATTAAATTAAACTATTTTGGGCGGCCGTCTGCTTATTAATCTTTATTTACAACCTGACAGTTTAAGTCTATTGGACTGACAGAAATAATAGAACAGTGACAAACTTCAGGATTTATTAGAGAGTCAACCTGAGTACTTTAAATCCAGTTTTTCTCATCTTCAGACATTTTAATTCTAATTTTTGCACGTGTGTGTGTGTGTGTGTGTGTGTGTGTGTGTGTGTGTGTGTGTGTGTGTGTGTGTGTGTGTGTGTGTGTGTGTGTGCGTGCGTGCGTGCGTGTGTGTGCATGCGTGTGTGTGTGTGTGTGTGTGTGTGTGTCTGTGTGTGTGTGCATATATGCAGCCCTGGACTTTGGAAAGTTGTGGCTAAGTTCCACAGCAACCCACAGGAGAGCTTTTCTGCAGAGTTCGAGGTCAAAGAATATAGTGAGTCCCTTTTACCTCAAGCGTTATTTACTGTAAAACCTAAAAAGCATTCATTAATTTCTACTTCCACAATAAACTTACTTGATATAAAACATTTTACATTTTTTAGTGCTGCCCAGTTTTGAGGTGAAACTGACGCCTTCTAGCTCCTTCTTCTATGTCGACAGTCCGGATCTCAGCATCAACATCAAAGCTACGTATGTGAAGGTTTTTGTTTTGTGGCTCTACAGAGAAGAGTTGTCATTAGTGGATTGATTGAATTAGAGGATGTGTTGGAGCTTTTGCTGATTTAGTCTGTTATCATTGCTCAGTGGTGGATCTAGGATTTTTCTAAAGCAGGGGCCATAAATGGACAACAATTTACATGTTGGACCAATTAAATATCCAACATCAATGCATAAATCTTGATCCAGTAAGGTGCACATTTAAGCATTCCTTGTTTGGCTCGAAAGCTTTAAGCAAAGCCACTTATCATTGAATACATTTTGAAAAGTGTTTCTTGTTCAACCACAGTGTGTTCTTCAAAAAAGCTTAGAAAATAAAAAGTCTTAACAATTCAAAATGTTTGCTGGTACTGTGAGTTACTGACCTTGTTTTCATTATTATGATAAAAATTTTTTATTTCTTAATAAAAAGACCACTTACAGGACATGGTCACTTCAGGACCCAATCAGATTTCAACTGGGGCCAGTGGTGCCCACTGGTCCTACTCCTGGATCTGCCATTGTTTTGATTTAGTTTTTTTATTTTCTTAGTGTACTTCACTATTATCATTTTCTATTTATTTGTATTAAAGAGTTTTTTGATTGTTTCCTTATTTTTGTAAAGCCTCTTTGAGAGCATTGAAAAGCGCTATAAAAATCTGATGTATTATTGTTATTGTTATTGTCACATTTTTATGATCCCAATTTGAACTGTCCAGTTTTTCTTCTTTGTGGGTTTAAACCTTTGCTTCTGGCTTTTAGTTATCTGTTTGGTGAAAAGGTGAGTGGCACAGCATACGTGGTATTTGGGGTTCAGAATGATGGTCAGAAGATAAGCTTCCCCAGCTCTCTTCAGAGAATATTGGTGAGCACATACTATAATTCTGTCTGTCAATTTGCCAGTTGCAATGCATTTCAGTGCATTGTCACATTCCTATATGCAGATATTAAATATTCATGATGTTCAGAATGAAGCCAGACTGACCAATACCTCCAACTGTTTGCTTACTGTTCTACTGTGCCACTATACTGTGTTTAATTGTTTTTTATGTTTTATGTCACATTAGATCGAGAATGGTACTGGGATGGTCCAACTTAAGAGACAACACATCACACAGACCTTCCAGGATATCAATGAACTGGTGGGGCGTCCGATATTTGTGGCCGGCAGTGTGCTGACAGAGAGCGGTAAGAAAGACAGACTGTGAGTTTGTGCCATTTCAGCATGTCTGATTCAGCAGCTCCAAGGACTTATTCAATGTCATTGACAAATATCCACATTATGAGCAAAAATATAAATCTCATTTAGGATATGTGCATCAGAATTTACCATTTTCATATATCAGTTTAGAATGTGAACAAATGTAATGAGGCTGTGGGTGGGTGTGCGTTTGTGTTTCTGCACAGGTGGTGAGATGGTGGAGGCAGAGTTGAGAGGTATCCAGATTGTCACATCACCCTACACCATCCACTTCAAGAAAACGCCCAAATTTTTTCATCCGGGAATGACCTTGGCTGTTGCGGTAAAGCCCTGACAGGTTTTTAAAATTGTATAAAATGACAGTGATGTTCTATATTGTGATAATGCACCATGAACACATTTTATTCCAGAGGACAAGCAGTAATTCATACATTTCATATCATGTGTTTATGCTGGAGACAGTGCTCATTATTCCACAGACAAAATACTGTAAAAACGTTAGCTGTATTTGTACGTTTTGTACCAGTTTTTACCAGGCAACCTGAAATAAAGTAAAATTACCCATGTTATATAAATAAAAATATCTATGGATAATATATATGCAATCACAAATATTGTCTGAACTGACTGTACAAAAAAACATGAACAAAACACTAATCCAATTTCAATGTTTGTTTTTGTTTAAAAGCAATGAATGTGTGTGTGAATGGGTGAATGTAAAACACTGTACTCTAAAGCGCTTTGAGTGGTCATCAAGACTAGAAAAGCGCTATATAAATACAAAACCATTTAAATTATTCATGTGTTTATTAGTAATATATCGCAAGGTGTCTTTGGGTGTCTGTAAAGGAGCAGTGAAATAAAATGTATAGTTATAAATATTGTATTATTATTATTATTATTATTTCTGCTGTTGTTGTTGTCTTGAGTTAGTATTTTAAAGGTAAGATAATACCTACTCAAATCAGGTTAACTATTCCAATCCCACATAGCAAAATTGTTTTAGCCTACACTGTCCCACTGTCATCCAGCCCACATACTGCGTGGAATGATGGCACTTGGGCAGTCCGCTCATGTTCGCCAGATCTGAGTGGCCCTAATTAGTTTTGTGCTAACATTCACCATTGTTCTGTTCTGTCTATTATTGCACAGTACATACACTGCATACAAAATGATGTAATAGAGATTGTTTGCCTTTAATAAGATGTGATTAACTGCTTAAATGCTTTGATAATACAAGTGAATATTCTCATAGTTTGGCTGTTTGTTTCCTTGATGACAGATTGAAGTCACAAATCCAGATGGAACTCCGGCACAAGGTGTTGAAGTGGTGGTGGATCCAGGTCAGGTGCAGGGTATAACCGCAGCAAATGGGTATGCAAAGCTTACAGTCAACACAGTGGCCGGAGATCAAAGACTAGAGATCAATGTAAGTGTCTGAAGTTTCTTGATTTTTTTTTTTTTTTAATGTTTGCTCTTTATACGACACAGCTCATTTGGAAACGAAGCCTATCACATGACCCTATTCGAGAATAAAAAACAGACAGCATTAGCCTTGGCCTCCAGTTTAGAATGCATCATGGGTAATCAATTACAAGTGTCGTTAAATTCTGCATTGTACAATTATACAACCGGCAACGTGGAGAAAAAAATCGATTCCTATAGCAGCTCTTGTGTACACCGGCATTTGCATGACAAGTGTATGTGGTCATGTAACTTTCATGTTTTATTATAGATGGGTTTTTTCCTGAAACGAGCCTATGCACTCACATTGACAGAGATCATTTTAGTATAACATAGTAGTATGGATAAAGCCTCTGTAGCTGGAAAAGGCTCCTCCGCCACAGAGGTCATATTAGCATATTCACCGTTCCTAGTCACAGACGTAGGAAGGAAGGTGAAGTGTTACATTTAAGCCATGTTAAGGTGTTACGAGTGGTCAAAAAGGTTAAGAGATGACAGTTGAATGTCAATTGGGTTCACCACATGTATCCAGAATAACCAGGACGGGAGGCTGAGAATTCAGAAATATACAATTTATTCAATATGTGCAAATGATTTAAAAAGACTGATCAAACAGTACAGTGACATGTGCAAAGGTTGAAGGACTGGCGTGGACTTGATACCAATAACAGATTAAAAAGAGAGAAATTAAAGGCTCCAGACCCAATTGTACAATGCTAAAATAGCATGCATTAAAACAAACACAGCACACTTTAAGAAACACTGCAAGCGATATAATACCACAAAATTACAAAAGAGGGCCTCTAGTTGATGGAGCCAATAACTCACCACTATTCAAGTTATTACAGCTGGATTGCACAGATCCAGTCAACCATATATATTAGGGCTGCTCGATTATGGAAAAAATCATAATCACGATTATTTTGGACAAAAATGAAATCACGATTATTCAAACGATTATTAATGTGCCCTTATTTTGTTTAATGACTTACCGGAAGTACCAGTCACTTCCGGTTCCGGTAAACACCGATTACAGCTGCGTGTCTCATTCCTCCGTGAAACCATGCAGGATATCGTGCGTGGTTATTCAAACCCTTAATGATGGCAACATTCTCCATAAAACACTTTGTAACTGAGAACTTTGAAATTTCCTCTCATTATTAAATGTCCCCATCTGCCCCCCCCCCCCCCCCCCCCCACTACAAGCACACAGAGAGAGAGAGAAAAAGATGGGTGGGGGGGCGGCTATGAGGACCATCATCATTTACCCCGGAACCCCGACATTGAACAGGTTCCATACAACAACAAACGGAGAATCGTGAGCTGACCCGTGCGGGTCCGGTGTGAACAGCTGGCGGCTGCGCGCTGGAGAATGGACGCTGCGCGGCGCGGCCGCTACACTGTGTGGTGCTGCTGCTCGTCCGATTCGAAGAGTCGATCAGACGGGGCTGCCCTCCGTCTGCCTTTTTCCACTCGCGCTGTTTTTTAAATACCTCTGGTCCCCACACACACAACCTTCTCCTTCTCTTCACAGCTGCTTGAGAGCGAGTGCCAGTCAGCGGGGCCGTGCTGAATGCTCCAGGGGAGGGACTGAAATGTGCTTGTGCGTTTAGAAAAAACTGCCAAATAATCGTTTCAACTCGATTATAGTAGTTTGGAGATCGTTTGACCCAATAATCGTAATCACGATTATATTTCGATTAATTGAGCAGCCCTAATATATATTGCACATTGCCATAAACCAAAAATAAAATAAAATAAAACAAAGAAACAAATAATCAAACCAAATAATCAGAAAGAAATCTAAAGTTGGGAAAAAACAGTGACCCTAACTATTCTGCTGAAGGCAGCCCTATAAAACAAACATGTTGTAGTTAGGTCACACAATTTAAACAAGTTTATCAAAAATCCTTACTGTCTTGACGACAAGTAACGTAATATTCTTATTACTGGAGGAGGTTACAGCATGCATCCACGGCGACGCCGACACCGTCGGACACACACACACACACACAGACACAGCTGCACGCTGGGCTCTACGGACAGAACTGCAGTTAATATTTGCGGAACGTTGTCTTTGTGATCTCCGTTAACATTACAGTGACTTCCAGCAATTTACCGCAACAAACAATTTGCGTCCACACCTGCTGCGCCCACACTACACTTCCTCACACACACACAGGACCGGCAGTGGGGAGAGACAGAGAGAGGGAGAGGGGGAGAGCTACGGAGTCCCTAAATAGACTTCACTGCCTCCCCGCAGCCTATAGGCAACGCCGTCCTGTCAGGTAAATTAAAACATCCAGAACGGTTGAAATAACACTACAGTATAAAACTTTATTAAGAATTGCCCCCGTTACACAAGGTTTTTTTTTTAACAAAGAGTTTCAAAGATGTAATAATATTCTTGAGTAGGACTTTAAAACCCTCATCAGTTCTCGTCAGTGTCATTCAACAATAGGATGAGATGTTGAGATCCGACGGGACCGTGCAGAGCTGAGATCTTTTATATGTATTTCTTTATAACCATGTGTTTCCCTCATTGAAGGCCAAGACCAAAGATCCTCGTATCTCACCTGAGAGACAAGCAAAAGCCACCATGACAGCTGACAAATACAACACTAAAAGCCAAAACTACATCCACATTGGTAAGTCTAAATAACTTCAGATCAGGCACGTGCACAGAGAGACCCCTAGTGGTGCTCAAGCACCTGCCCCTTTGCCCTGGATGAGAAAAAAGCCCCTTCTGCTGGAGCCCAATTTTTTCTTTATTCATCAATATTTAAGAATAAAAATTACCCTCTCTGTCATCAATTTCCCCCAATGTGTTTTGATATCTAACGGGGCATTTATTTGAGTTATTGTGAGAATTTCGTCCCGACATGCTCCGCGGCACTCACAAGCCTCCGCTCCCTCCTCCTCCTCTTGCAGCGCTGAGCGCCAAACGGCTGCAGCCACTTCTCCTCTGACCCGCAGCATCAGACAAACAGGTAATGACGGTGTGTGTGCAATCCCCTGACGTTGTTTGGTGATAAATTAACCACAACATTAGCGGTCCGACGTTTCATAAAAAATAAATTAAAAAAAAATCAAGAAATCCATGATTTCAAAGCCTTGTCCAGCTGTTTACTGACGTTTGCCATGTTTAATGAAGAGAGAGAGAGGCAGAGAGATACAGGCAGACAGGCAGACAGGCAGACAGACAGGCAGACAGGCAGACAGACAGACAGGCAGGCAGGCAGGCAGACAGACAGACAGACAGACAGGCAGGCAGGCAGACAGACAGACAGGCAGGCAGACAGACAGACAGACAGACAGACAGACAGACAGACAGACAGACAGACAGACAGACAGACAGACAGACAGACAGACAGACAGACAGACAGACAGACAGGCAGGCAGGCAGACAGGCAGGCAGGCAGGCAGGCAGGCAGGCAGACAGACAGACAGACAGACAGACAGACAGACAGACAGACAGACAGACAGACAGACAGACAGACAGACAGGCAGGCAGGCAGGCAGACAGACAGACAGGCAGGCAGGCAGACAGACAGGCAGGCAGGCAGGCAGGCAGACAGACAGACAGACAGACAGACAGACAGACAGGCAGGCAGACAGGCAGACAGGCAGGCAGACAGGCAGGAAGGCAGAGAATTTAAAGGCAGTTTTACTGTTCTACAATTAGACAAGCTCACTAGTTTTGTTTAATTTAAAATCGTAATTATTAAAATGAAACGTAGGTCTTAAGTTGAGCTACATGACAGTCTGGTGAGGTATATTGTGGTATATTATTGTAATGCTGCTTATACTTCCACTCTGTCAGAAAACAGTAAACAAAAATGTGTGTGTACTGTGTTGTCAGCTTTATAGAGATTATGTAAGTCACTCTTGATTATTATGCACAACATTGATTTATTTCATTTAAATATTTTTAGCATAATGCCAAGAAAAGAGAGACTCTAAAAGCAGAAGGACAGGGAACTGCAACAAGCTGCTCAGGGTAGCAGCTCTCTTTTATATTGAATCAGGCCATCAACTAGTAAAACAAATGAGGGAGAATCAGTAAGTTTATTTATTTATTATTATTGTTTTTAATTTCATAAATAGTTTTGGCGATGGGTGTCCTTTTTCTTGGGTTTGAGCACCTGCCCCCCAAAATGTCTGTGCACGTGCCTGCTTCAGATGATAGGACAAGGCTGTGATTATAAAGTACTGTATGCACCATGAACAATTCAGTGTCTCGCACTCATTGCAAAATATCATTTTTTTTAGGTGTGGATACAGAGGTGGAATTAGGAAACAATCTGATAGTCAAACTCAATCTAAAAAAGCAGTCAAATCAAGACATCACATACCTGGTGAGAGATGTTTTTCTCTGCCTCGTACCTCAACCTATGTAAAGTATAAACTCCGGTTTTAAGTACTTATGTGTGAATCTGTGCCCATAGATACTGAGCAGGGGTCAGTTGATCCAACATGGCCGTTACAAGACAAGAGGCGAAATGTTGATTTCCCGGAGTGTTCCCATCACTAAAGACATGCTGCCATCATTCCGCATCATAGCCTATTATCATGTAACTGACAATGAGGTGGAGTCAGACTCTGTGTGGGTGGATGTCAAGGACACCTGCATTGGCTCGGTAAGACTCACATCACTGCTTTAACAGAGTTAAACTAATTACGAGAAAAAACAAGACAAGCAGAAAATGAAAAAGTTGGTTCAGAATTTTTGGAATACTATTGTATGTGTTTTTCATCAAGCACAAAACTGCTTGTCTCCTTCATTCATCGCCCTTCCCTTCATGTTTAGCTGAAGCTGGAATCTTCGAGATCTGGTCGGCTCTACGAGCCTCGCAGGATGTTTGGTCTGAAGGTCACCGGAGATCCTGAGGCCTTGGTGGGACTGGTAGCAGTGGACAAAGCCGTCTACGTTCTCAATAACAAGCACCGCCTCACCCAGAAAAAGGCAATTTCTTTATTCTATCATTATCAATTGAAATATTTCCAAAAGTGGTTAATTTAAAATAAAGTGCCCTTCTTAAGTTTTCAATATAGGTCGTTTCAGACATGGACTCCAAAGTTTGCCTTTCATACTGAATGAATGACGCAGGAGGAGATTCTCCACTTAAGGCCGGAGCATGCTTCTGCGTTTTGACCGCGTCACCCGCCCGCAAGGGCTGTGATTGGTCGGCTGACTACATCATTTCCAGAGTCGCATTTCCGGTTCATGCCCGATAATACCGGCGGAAACCACGGAAGATTTAGAAGAACGAATATGGACCAAATAGAAGAGCACTTGGCAGAAGAGATCCGAAACTATGACCACTAGTATAACCTGTCACTGACCGGCGGATTTTTCCGCCAGAAAAAGGCTCTGAGGAGCCGCCGTGGCGATGTAAATAAATCGCTCTTCTTCGTGCCACACACGAAGAAGAGCCGACTTTGACAAAAAACATTACTCCGCCTGTTTTCTGGCGGGGAATTGCATGGCAACACGTGCAACGGTTGGAAAACCATGAATGAGAACAAGTCCTGCGTTACAACTGCGTGCTTGCGGGCCCCTGACAACGCAGAAGCATGCTCCGGCCTTTAGACGTGTTCAAAATGTAACGTATTCATCCGGCTGCAGAGATCTTGTGTTTGCTGTTTACAGCACATTGACAGTGGCGTGGTCCCATATCACCAAAAGCTCTCTTCACATTTTCATTGGGGTCTTCTACGTGTGTGGCACTGCTTTTTCATCTTGGGATATTAGTTTTTTTCACTTTTGCATCCGTCACGTGTTAGAAGGGTAATGAAAACACCCATCCATTTGCCGGTGAACCTTCAGAGGATCTCCAGCTCCGAGTCTTTTACTTAGACATTTGCGTTCTCACATACAGCCGCGCTGGAGAAGGTCAGATTATCTTGTGGTCAGTCTATATGTGAAAGCATCTTATTTTGGAGGGTCACAATTCCTCCGCCGGCAGAATGGCAAGCGTGAACCCAAAAGCACGACAATAAAGCAGAGTTGGAATAAGCAGAGTTCTTGGTTTATTAACGTAGCAGGGGTCAGAAGCCAGGCAGTCAGTCAGGTTACAAACAAATCCGACAAGGAGCAGGCAAAAGGGAATCCAGGGACGAGAAGGCAGGTCAAGGTAAAGATCAGGCAAAACAGGGATACGCTGGAAGGCTAGGTAGAAACACACTAAACAATCTGGCAGGGAACAAAGGAAACAGGCAGGTAGATATACTGGGGGACTAATGATTTGATGGAAGGCAGGTGCTTCTGTTGGTGGGACTGGTAATGGGATCTGTGGCAGAAATGCAGAGCAGAGGGGAGTGGCTGAGTTCTGAAATGACAAATGGATAAGTATATACAAAACTATGATAAGACAAATAAAAATGTTAATAGGAGGGTGAATTCTTGACACAAATATATGATAGTCTAGAAATTATAGTACAAATACAAATGAAAAAAGAAAGTGCTTATTTATTTGTCATTAAAAGAATAGCAAAAAAAATTACCGGATGTGCCTTAATTGTGCCATATTTGGACCAAAGAATAATAATCAGGACCGTTCCTCCACTAAGTTTGGGGGAAATTTGTTCAGTGGTTTTGTGTAATCCTACAAAAATATCCACCAACAAACAAACCAGTAGACACAGGTGAAAACATAACCTCCATGGTGGAGGTAATAATGTACAGTTATTGTGTAGTAATGTATAGTGATGAATATCCAGTATACTGTAGTTATCTGTCTTGCTTAGGGATGGGTATCGTTTTTTTTTTTTTCCGATACCGGTGCTTAACCGACAGTGTTGTGCATGAACGAACGCAAAAATACGCATTCACTTTTGTGAAAACGATGAACTGAACGCAACCTAATGACAAATAATGAATTTCAATGGTGAACACGTTCATATTTTAGCGTACTCGCTTATAGACGACAGGAAACTTCTCTCTTTATGTGTAGCTTTATTAAAGTCCAACAAACCCCACCGTATTCTTCATTTCACTTCCTCATTCCACCTTGACACGCCAAATCATCAGCCAATAAAGCCTTTCATCCCACATACCCCCACAGCCATTGGTCTAGAACTGTCACGTGCCCCCCCCCCCCCCCCACCTGTTCACTGACCCTCAGGAAAACTAAATACTTATTGACATGGTGTAGTTAGCTGAACTTAAGTCATAGAAAACACAGAACATTAACCTAACTACCAGTCCGTTCTAATATTATCTGAGGTCTAGCTAAAACGTTACGGAATGTTTTCCATCTCCTGAGGAGAGATCTCAAGAGATGTCTGCCAAAAGTGTTGGCAGATGTGTATAAGGACTTTAAAATTCAAAACAAAATTGTGTGCACTGTGACGGACAACGCTTCAAATCTTGTTAAAGCATTCAACTGTTTTGGAGCGAGTGTTGCCATTAATGATGCAGCTGATGAAGCACCTGAAGATGATGCATCAGAAGAATCTGGCCCTGCTAGTGAGAGCTCAGATGAGGATGATGGGATGGAGCCTGCACCTCTCTCAGATTTAGAGGATCCTTGCCGTCCACCTCACAGAAGGTGCATGGCTCACAACTTTAATCTGGTTGCCAAAGACACAGAAAAAGTATCTGATGGACAGTACAAAAGGCGAGCGAGGCCCTTCTTTTCAAAGGCATCTGCTCTATGGAACAGAGTGAAAAGGAGTCCAAAAGCCTCCGATTTCGTTGAGGAAAAGCTTGGGATTGGCTTTGTAACACCAAATGATACACGTTGGAACTCTATGTTTCTCTCCATGCAGAGACTGTCTAACATAGCAACTATGATTCCCCAGGCCAGTATGTCTACGGATCCTGAATATGACAGACTCCTCCTGCACACTGTCTGTGATGAGTTTGGCCTACGTCGATTTACTCCAGAAGAAATCGACTACATTCACAAGTTTGTGAATGTGATGAGCCCCCTGGCCTCTGCCCTGAATATCCTTCAGGGGGAGAAAAACACATTCCTTGGGATCCTGGCTCCCACTATTGTTCAGCTGAAGAACGATTTGAATGGCCTATTGGATGAGAGTTTCGAGCCTATGGCTACGCAAGGTTTAATTGCATGTCGTCCCCTGATCCATAACATGATACAGTCACTCTCTACAAGAGTGGAAGGAATGCTCGAAAAGAAAGAAAACATACTGGCAGCTATACTACTGCCATTCACGGTGGACTGGGTGGAGGATGAGATTAAGTCCTTGCAATATCGCATGATGTTAAAGCAAGAATTTCAATCTGTTGACATAGCTAAGGACTCTAATCAAGCCAAGTCATCTGGTGGCTCTGAGAGCAAAAGGTAATCCTTTTACAAATTTAACCGCCCATCAAATGTCAAAAAGTCTGAGGTGGACATCTACCTGGATGCACAGACCAATGATGACTTCACGGAGTACATAGTCTTACCAAAACTGACAAAGCTGTTTGTCAAATACAACACAGCACTCCCTTTGAGCGCTCCAGTAGAGAGGCTATTCAGCATTGGTGGCCAGATCTTTAGGCCCAGGAGAAACAGGTTGGGAGATGCCAACTTTGAAAAGCAATTGCTTTTAAATGCTAACAAAAAGCAGTAGTCTAGTCTGTGGACTAACCAAGCTTGTGTGATTCTTTGATATAACATTGTTTACATGTTTGTTTTCTCAGAGTGTTGTCTGTAAGTCCCATAACAGAGGGGCACCTGAGTTCTACAGGGGTGCAGTTTACAGTATAAAGAGTTAAAAAATGCATGTCATCAGTACTTGTTAAGCTGTCCAAGTAATATTTCAGGACTTTGTCTAAAAAAGTTAACAACCTACCTCTCTAAAGCTGTTCGATAAAAATAGCCATCTTCATTTCTATGTTTCATTTAATTTTCATTTCATGTTGTTTTTTTTACAATATTACATAGCCTACATTATTTAACTGAAGATGCAGCAGACAAATAAAACAAAGCCCCCAAAAAACTTTTTGTCCTCTATCCACACATTTATTTTATAAATGATTAATTAAATGATAGAATTTAAGGTCTAGCCTAATAATTTGCTTCATAGCAAGGCATAGCACTATGATTTGTTGTGCCTTTTGTTTGCAGGATATGAATAAATAAAAAGGCAAAATTAGCAATAATTAAAAAAAACATTTATTTTAGGAATTGATACATATGAAGTACAGTTGAAGACAAGGGGTAGTGATGGATAAAGTTTCCTTTAAAAAACAAGTAAAGTCTTTCATTCTCACTTTCCACCTTAAAACTATGAAATGAACTGAACTATGAACTAGTTCAGAATTGAAATGGTGAACTATGAACGTGAACTACTCATGTTTACTTGTATGAACTGAACTTTGAACTAGTTCATGAGAGGTGTGAACTTGCACAACACTGTTAACAGATACTTTTAAAACGATACCCGTGCCTAAACGGTGCCTGAACCGATTCTTAAAAAAAAAATACGCTCACAAAACGACGCTTGACGACATTTAAGATAGGCTTTTTTTATTGCGAAATATATGAACTGTTTAAAGTAGATTCAAATATAAATAAATACAAAACACTTTTTAAACGTAAAACTATGAATAATATATGAACTGTGAACAAAAGTTTACAGTATACTTAAATAAATAAAAATAAATACAAAACACACACACTCTGACTCGTGACTCTGACTTCGGTGCCTGAGCCAATTGAAGACTCAGGGTCGCTTTTCCATCACTCGGAGACCCCCGTGTCTCCGCGGCGGGGGCTGTCGCAGTCAGGCTTCGGCCCGCAGTCGTTCCCCCCAAAATGCAGAAGCTTTTGTGAAACCTTTTTCGGCGTTGTCTTCGTTCCTCCCGCCTCCAGCCTTTCCAAGCCGACCCAGAGCCGGTCGCAGCACACCGCCACGGAGGAGATGCGCCTGGCAGGGGCCAGCCAGCAACGGGGAGAGGTCTCCTGTGGAGATCCTCCCACACCTGCACGGGAGCCCTGACACACGCGTAACGCGGGCATCTCAGAGACAAGAGTTTGTCCACCGGCAGCCACGCGCGACTCATCCGGTGCCATATTGGAACCAGTTCTCGGTACCCAACCCTAGTCATGCTGCTGATGAACTTTATAAATGCGTCTTTCTTATGGTGATTCGCAACTTTTCTATCCCTATGTGCAGTGGCGATTTTAGCCTGAAATTTCTGGTGGGGCAATTTTGTATGACGTCATGTCACCGTCACAAAAATAGAGATAGCTGATTATTATAAGCAGTAGGCCTATATAGACCACCAGTAAGATATATTATGGGCTGCATTTTGAGTGCCAGCAGGCAGCAGAAATCCTATTTCAAATATATTTCACATTCTTTAGCACTCAGCGCAACACAAAGATGTTTCCTATAATACAGCATTAAAGTAAAATGATTGCAACAAAGTAAAAAGATTAGACAAATAACTTAGCTCAAATAACTTTTATTATTTATTAAACAAAACTTTGTACATGTCCTTCAGCTCAAAAAAAAAAAAGCTTTGACTCACCAATACGGATCACTTGAAAAGGAAGTTGGCACGGCGGTTCTTTGCTTGAGCAAACCTCTGGATGACTTATTATGTGTTACTTTGATTGTTTGTAAGTTATGAAAACATGTCTGTACCTGGAGTCAGTGTTGAAGTGATGACTGGTTGGATTCCAGTTATCTCGTGTTTGACATCCTAGAGGAACATTTAACAAAAATAAACAGATATAGAAAGTCATACATGTACATCAATTAGATATCTTACGTGGGGGAGCTTATTCTCCAAACACACTCATCCTCATAAACGAACGCTTCTCTCTGCTTGGTGGCCCGGATCATGTGGCTTCATGTCGGGTCAATAACTCCGTAGGCTATGGTCCCGTTAGCATCGCTATTACTGCTGCAGGGATGCCTGCGGGCTAGCCGAGCTAAGCTAACACCCAGGTACAGCAGGTACTGAATCACTACTTTTACAGATAAATACAAATACTAAACTTGACAAACCTCACCTCAGAAACGGGAGCTCACACGTCTTCAGCCTCTCTACCAGGAGAACAAGCAGAACTTCAAAATGTATTATTCATCCGATAAAAGTGAACCTCATCACAGACCCGGGTGGTGTTCACTGACGCGGTAGCCTGTTAGCTCAGGTGACGTCGAACCGGAGCGTCAGCCTGTTTCCGGGTGACGCTGACGCTAGGAGTCTAGTAGCTCTCTGGGAAACGTCGTAGGGCCCATCTGCATAATTACTACTTTCCAATGTTAACAGTGGCCTGTGTGCTTCATGCTGATTGGTGCTCCCATGGCACTGGTCTGCAGCTTGCCCGTTGTGCCCACAGCAGAGAAGTACGGCAAGCGAAACGCGTTTCACAAAGCCCAGTGCAGAGACGGACGGCAAGAGGGAAGCGTTTCACAAAGCAAACACACAGACAGAAACTCACACGAATCAAATGACTCCAAAACAAGACTATAATGCTTGTGAGTCTCGTTTATTCACACACACATTCAGGCTTTTTGCATATAAAATAAAATAAAATATATTTTTGCCACAAAGTTCAGATATGCAGTATTTAGCTTTCTGCACACCAGCGCCATCTGGTGGGGCAGTGCCCCACCTGCCCCTTATGTAGAAACGCCACTGCCTATGTGTAAATGACTTCCACACTGTTCAGGTGTCGGACATTGTAGAGAAATATGACACAGGCTGCACACCCGGCGGAGGGAAGGACAGTATGAGTGTGTTCTACGATGCCGGCCTGTTGTTCGAGTCCAGCACTGCCTCGGGGACTCCCTACAGACAAGGTGACACGGATTTTCTCTTATTTGTTTTCCTTTCTCACATTAAACTGATTTCATCCAACCGCCAAGATCAAAGTAAAACTATATCACTGGCTCTGTTTAACATTAAGTCTGTGCTGCATTTCCAGAGAGGAAATGTCCGGTCCTCACCAGGAGGAAACGATCTCCCACTATAATGCACGTCACGACCAGCTTAGGTAAGAACCACAACTCTAATTTATCTAGTCCACACATGACTATTTCAATTTTTAATTAAATTGAACGGCTGTAAGGTGGATAAGACTCACTTGACTAGTTTATGTATCTCTGTTTCTAATTTGCCTTAATTTAAAATGCTTTATTCCAAACAGCTCCCCTTTCATTTTGTACTTCATTCCTTCTCACCTCTCTCTCTCCTCAACCCTCTTTCCAGTGAGTCATTATACCAATGAACTGCAGCGTGAGTGTTGCTTGGATGGCATGAGGGAGACCCCCCTGTCTTACACTTGTCAGACGCGCAGTGAGTACATCTCGGACGGTGCATCCTGTGCTGAGGCTTTCCTGCACTGCTGCACAGAGGTGGAGAACCTGCGTGACGAATTGAAGCAGGATCAGCTCGACTTGGCCCGCAGTAAGAGATGGGTGATGAGGGAAGGGGGGAAGAGGGCTGAGTGGGTCATCCGAGGCCAGGTAATAGATTGTACATAAAGATGGACGACATGTCTCCGCTTTCTCTACTATTTAGAAATTCAAATCCAAAATGTCCAGTCTGAGCAGTTGCGATCAGGGCTAGGAGCCAGGCGCTCAACCAATCACGAATCCATCATAAAATAAGTAATGTAATTTTGTTTTAACTCATCAGAAAAATTCAAACTTGAACAAACATCAGTGTATTAGGAACTACCTAAAAGGACAGACACGATTTATTTGACGTGTAGCTAGTTTGATCAATGTTATTGCCAAAAACTCTTTTGACATCTTCGTCGGTGTTTTCTACGTCTGTGACACAGATTTTTCATCCAGAAGTTTTCTTCATTTTTGCATCTGTCGAGTTTAAGAAATGTCATCAACATTAAAGGCAGCCCTAGAGGAGGCCAGATATATCCCGTACACTGCAGCCAGCCACCAGGTGGCGACCGAGACAGGCTTCACTTTTGTGGCCATCTCTATTTAAGATCTATGGGTCAGACTGGTGGTTTTGAGACAATCAAAGTGGTAACCTTCTTTGTTAATGACTTTCCAGGTGAGGAGGACGACAACAGTTACATGGACAGCAATGAAATTGTTTCTCGCACCAAGTTCCCTGAGAGTTGGCTGTGGTCAGACATCGAACTGCCTTCTTGCCCGCAACAAACACCGAACTGGTGAGGCAACTAATATAGACATTCAAAAATACTACACTTCGTTCCTGACACCACCAACGTTGAAAACCTCTCTGAGTCAGTGCACTTGTTTTTTTTGATTCAGTACCTCCACATCCTTTGTGAAGAGCGTTCCTTTGCATGACTCAATCACAACCTGGCAGTTCACTGGCATCAGTCTGTCAAGAACCCACGGTGAGGACTCGTCGTACCACGATCATCTTAAATCTCTCTCATCCCCCATTTTCTTGCTTCTCTGTTTCACCACTTCTTATCCTTCTCATCGTTAAGGAATCTGCATTGGCGAACCATTGGAAGTGATTGTCCGGAAGGACTTCTTCATCGATCTCAGACTGCCCTACTCTGCTGTCCGTGGCGAGCAGCTGGAAGTTAAGGCGATCCTCCACAACTACACCCCTGATGGTATCACAGTAAGTCTGAGCACGAAGCTTTGTTGTCTCACGATGGGGTCAATGAGAGGATGATAATTTTTCTCACTGATGTCAAAGAAAGCAAAAGTAGATATTTATGTGGTTGTTTCTCCTGGCTTTCATAGGGTTTTTTGTGGGAAAAAAAGTCTAACAAAGTCTTTAATTGGTTGAATTTTAGGCTGTAAAGGGTCTTAAATGTGGTAAAATGCAACATACTAAGTCTTGAATATGTTTAGGTAGGTCATTTAATTCTAAATCAGTTGCACTTTAAGATTACCATCATTCATTTCTGAGAGAAATGTTTTGGCTTCATTCATAGATTCTAATATCTCTCTATATGTGTAGTTCTTTCTCTGTGATGTAGATATTAGCACGCTCTAATAAAACTACAAACAAGACCAACATGGGACTGATAGCTGAGTCAACACCTTGTTCAGAGTTTGTCACAGTACACTGATACAGCCTGTAGTTTGTTAGATAGTTTGTGTTTCCAGGATTATTCTCTACTCTGCTACTTCACTTTATCTTCAATTATGACTCCAATATTCCTTTGTATCTGTCGTAATTGACGTAAGTCTTAAATTTCATTCATTATGGTCAAAAAAGTCTTAAATCTTACTTGTGAAAACCTGAAGTAACTCTGGATATGTGTAGTAGTGGCTGACATGGCTCCTTCGCATTCTCAAGGTCAAAATGTTCTTTTGGACAACAATTTGAACCATTAAATTAGTGTTAATTTCTTTTACCTGAAATTGTCAAATATAAGAGGTATCATCGAAGAAAAATCCACATTTTGTTGAGGCAGATCTTTGACCGACATACCACATATACCTCACTCATTGATTTATCTCTGTGTCTTTCCCAAGGTGCGTGTGTATCTGCTTAAGGAGGAGCATGTATGCAGCTCGGCTTCAAGACGCTCAAGGTATCGTCAGGAGGTCAGAGTCGGGCGACACACCACACGATCTGTCCCCTTCGTCATCATTCCCATGAAGGAAGGACAATTCAGCATTGAAGTCAAAGCAGCTGTTAAAGACTCATCACTCAATGATGGAGTCAAGAAGATGCTGCGGGTGGTGGTAAGAGAAACACACTCTGTAATATATCTCTTTGGCACCACATTTAGCAGGTGTAAGCAGGTATTTAAAGGCAGGTAAACCTGTTACAAAGGTGAATGACACCTCTCCTATTGGCAGAAGAGGAGTTTACCTTTTCCCCCCGATGCATCATGTTCTATGTCACAAACTGCTATCTTGCGAAATTGTCACGTTCAACCGGGTGTCACCTGTCCATCACTGCCGGTCGGATCAAACCCATGTCTGCTGCAGAGCCATTTGACTCTGGAGTGAAAAATGATTGTATCCATTCCCATTGCAGGAAAAAGCCAGATGTTAGTTAGCAAGATGCAATAACCGCATAATAGGTCTGGGCAGTAGTGAGACCTTAATGGGGTCAGTGGGCGTGTCATACGGGCCACGTCATGAGTGACAGAAATGGCGAGGAGTAGTGTAGACAAGCTGTGTGACCAGGCTTAGAATTATTTGTATGATGTGTCATTGATTTTTTTCTGTCTTGATCTTACCATTTGCTAAATGTTGATCTCCTTGAGGGTCTCCAACTTTGTTTATGTTTGCCGGAAGTGGCAGAACCTTAAGGCCGGCGCATGCTTCTGCGTTTTCAGGGGCCCGTAAGCATAAGAGCCCTTCCGGGCCCCTTACGTGCTAACTTATCCCTTCTTACGTGCTTACGTGCGTCGCCCAATTTTTCTAACTAGATGGCAAAGCTCCGCAAGCCTCACGTAGCAGGCAAGGTTGTGATTGGTCTGCTAACTACATCCTTTCCGAAGTCGCATTTCCGGTTTCATGCCTGGAACCGGCGGAAACCACGGAAGATTTAGAAGAACGAAAATGGACCAAATAGAAGAGCACTTGGCAGAAAAGATCCGAAGCTATGACCACTAGTATAACCCGTCACTGACTGGCGGATTTGTCCGCCAGAAATAGGCTCTGAGGAGCCGCCGTGGCGCTGTAAATAAACGGCTCTTCTTCATGTGTGGCAAGAAGAAGAGCCGACTTCGACAAAAAACATTACTCTGCCTAGTGTTCTGGCGGGGAATTGCTTTGCAGCACGATCAACGCTTGGAAAACCATGAATGACGAGTCCTGCGTCACAACTGCGGGAAAAGCCGCAGACGCTGTTGCAGAAGCATGCGCCGGCCTTTAGCAAGTATAACACTCACCATGCAGCCGGTTAACTTCACGTACTCGACCTGAGGCCTGTTACTGTGTGATGTGGATGTATGTGTGGCAACCAGTGTAACCTGAGTTTTTGTATGTAGCCATTTAAATTTGTAACATATCCTGCTCTCATTAGGTGTGTCAATATTATTCCAAATAACTCCATCAGGCTCTCTAAAGGCATTCACCCCCTGCCATCAAATCTGAAGGTTCTGAGCCACGAAGTTCGCAAAGGCCTAGCATAAATCAGATGGTATGGGAAGGATTTCCTTTTTGTGTCACCCGCTTGTCCCGTTCTTACCATCTCATCGTTAGCTACTATGGCTGCGCTTACTGCAGCCCAGCCACTCATATACCTAGCTTGTTGGCTTTGCCTCTGGCACGCAATGAATCCTGGGATAGGTTTGGCCGGAGAAGGATTCAGCCATTGGATCCCAAATGCAGCCCCTTAATTGGGACACAGCTTTTGTGTCATTAGAAACTACAATTCTACAATGCAGTCCTCATTTTCATATTTCATCAAATGCAAAAGTTATTCCTGTTCAAATATGTAGCTGTCAGGGGCAAAATACTGTGACTAGTGATTTCTTGAATGGGCAACAAACAGCAATCTCCTGTGGTAAAGTAAGTTTGGCGAAGCAGAAATCTTTTAGGGCTTTACTTTGACTTAAAATGCAAACTGTATCAGCCCTTTCAAAATGCAACATCAACTGAGAAGAAGAAGAAGAAGAACCAGACCAATAAGGATTGAATATTTTAACAGACAAACTGCTCTGTATTTTATTGTAAACCACCATAATATATTAGTTAAAAAGTAGTTGTGATTTGTAATGTCTGTTTGTGATGTTTTTTTTCAGCCAGAAGGTGTTCTGGTAAAAAAGGAACAGATTATACCACTAGACCCCTCTAACAAAGGTGTCGGTGAGTTTACCGCATAAACAGCTGCATTTGATAGTAATTTAATAATATTGTGTTTTTATTATTATTTGAATTTATCCTGTTTCTCTCTTCAGGAGGTAAACAAGTGATAACTATCAACAGTGGAATCCCAAGGAAAGATTTGGTTCCGAACACACCTACTAGCACACAGATTTCTGTGACAGGTGGGATTATGGAACATTTTGACATGTCGTGTATCGCATGCCCGTAAAATTAATTCATGTTTATTTGCATGAATTCCTGTTGAATTAAAGTGCTTTGGTTTTTCTGTTTGTGTGTGCTTGCAGGGATGGAAAACATTGCTCCAATGGTAGAGAACGCAATTAGTGGGCAGTCGATGGGTACCCTTATCCAACAGCCGTCAAGCTGCGCAGAGCAGAACATGATCTTCATGACCCTACCACTCATTGCAACCACTTATTTGGACAAAACCAACCAGTGGGAGGCTGTGGGCTTTCAGAAACGAAATACAGCCCTCCAGCATATCAAGACCGGTAAGATCACTCAGATGTATTTACTCGCACATATCTAATTTAACTGTGGCTGAAGTGGTATCAAAACAAATGAGACACAACATGCTACCTGTCAGGGACCGAGAAGGAAGAGAGCCACAGGGTTTTTCTTGGAAAAAAGGTGTTTTTTTAATTTGGTTTTCCTTAACAAAATGCCAAAAAGATAAATTTTAACAAATAGTCAATTTCTTACACTAGCCTCCTGTAACTGCTGGAGACCAGTTAACAGCATCACAAAAAAGAAAGACTCCCACTCAACTGAGATGGGGGAACATATATGGTGGCTGGTCAAGCCACTCAAAATCAAAGAGGGGGATAGACTTAAGCATGCTAACATTGAAAACAAACTACAGCCACAACATAACCCCCAGTACAAGACCATATAATATTAACTAAGGGAAATTAACTAAATATAAATATCAAACAATAATCAAGGATTTAACAACTAGAGATGAGCCGGATACTCGGCTGAAACGAGTATCCGGTACGGATAAAGCACTTTTGCCGAGTACGATTATTATACGAGTAATCGGAGTCATTATCTGTGCTCGGACTGAATGAAAATCCTCACACAGCGTCACAGCGCTCCTCCCGTCACACACGGCTCTGCTCACTCACTCACAGAACAGCTCTCTGTCTCTCAGTCACTCAGGTTCACTGCACATCGGGACTGTTCCATAGGCTCAGTCAAGGAAGCAGAAATGATTCGTTCATTTCCCGACTGGGTCTTTGGGTACGAGTCTTTGGAAAATTTTTCACGAGACCTGCATTGGCTCAGTAGAGGAGCGCTGGAGATGCGAGGGACGTTCACTGTCTCCCGGAGAAATGAACACTCCGTGTTTCCAGCACAGAAAGACGCGAACCACATCCGTCCACAAGTCACAATGACTGGCCCCGTTATTTTCACTCTACATTCACACCTACTTTACAGTAAAGTAAACCTCTATTAAATACAGTACAACATGACAGTTTGTATGGTTTGAAATTGTCATTTATTATCACACTGGCATTTAAACAATTACACTGCACTAAACTTTAAGTGTTAATGTAAAGTGAAAATAACAAAACCAGTCTGTATGACTTGCAAACGAATACAATTCACGTCTTTCCACACCAAAAACACAGAGTGCTCATCTCTCCGGGAGACAGCGAACGTCCCTCGCATCTCACACACACACACACACACACACACACACACACACACACACACACCTGGTGTGGAAATAAATTTAAAAAAAATAAAAATAAAAAAATCATAAAAATATTTCAAAGTTAAAAAGAAAGTTATGTTGAACCAGCCCACTTCCGGGTTAAATCACACCCACTTCCGGGTTAGGCCCCGCCCACTCCTAGTACGGATACGGATAATTCATATGGTTAACAGATACAGATACAGATACAGATAATGCTGTACTCGCTCATCCCTATTAACAACTACAAATCGAGATAATTAAATGATGTCCTTCCCCATGATAACACGATACATGGTGCAGTCCAATTAGTACGCAAAACCATTTAAGGTTGCCTGCTGCAGCTGTGCCTCCTTTTGCTGAATGGCCAGATGACTCCAGCGACAACCCCCAGGAACTGGTAACTCAAAGAAAATGTAATTAATTATCACAGAAAGAAAATATTTAATAAATAAAAGTATGTTATATGAAATCAAAATGTGTCCAGTTATTTAATAAATTAAAGGTGGGTGCGTGTGCGAAAAGAACTAAGCAAATTGTGGTTGCTGGTGCGGCCATCACACTACTCCTGCTCCACATATCCGAGCTACAACAGTCAAGCTGTTTTCAGACTTGAACTCAAGAGAATATCACACAATTGGTTCCATACTTTCTCCCAAGTTTTTCTTCCACATATGAACAACAGAGCAGGGTATTCTCCGTTAGACTCATTCACAACAACACACAAATTTCCAGAGCTTTCGGGGGGGTGCTGGTTCAGCAGACAGTGGCAAGATGTGACATATACATTTTGCTGCAGAGATCAAGGGTTGTTTACAGCATATCAACACCAGCATTGTCTCTTATCACTAAAATCTATGTTGACATCTTCTACATGTATGGCACGTTTTTTTCATCGTGAAATATCGTTACGCTTTTTTCATTTTGTATCTATTGTGTGTTAGAAACGTCATCAACCCACCCACTCGCTAGCAGTGAATCCTGCAGAGGATTTCTTGCTCACAACGGCTCATTTTAACTTTATCCCGAGCTTTTAGAAACTTTTAGTTTTTAGAGAAACTCTGGAGCCTCTCACTCTGACATTTGTATTCTCACATACAGCTCCCTCCCCTGTAGAACGTCAAGGGATTATCTGGAGTTAAGTTCATGTCTGAAAGCAGCTTAACTAAATACAACACAGACACATACACAACCAAGGTTTTCACTCAGTTTTAACACACACAACTGTCATCAGTTATATTCAGTAAAAGCATTGTGTGTTTTGTTTGTGTCCAGGCTACATCAACGAGCTTGTCTTCCGTAAACCTGATGGCTCTTTTGCTGTGTTCGCCGAACACCAAAGTAGCTCCTGGTGAGGCATCATAACATCTATGAACTCATACGTAAACATCCTCTAATATGTAATGTAATGTCTCCTAATGTATATTCTACTATACTATGAGAGGGTGTATTTCATTAGCAAATTTATAGAACTAAACAATTACCCTCTCTCCCCTCCCTAAGGCTGACAGCGTACGTTACCAAGGTGTTTGCCATGGCCAGCAGTCTGGTGGTAGTGGAGAGCAAAGTGATCTGTGATGCTGTGAAGTTCCTGATTCTCAACGCGCAGCAACCCGACGGCGTGTTCAGAGAAGTCGGACCGGTGATCCACGGAGAGATGATTGTGTGTACACTAATTTAATCAGCATCAGTCTTCAACTTAATGGACATGAATAATATAGTTACAAATTATATCACCATATACAAATAGAATAAAATTTGGGCATATGCGTGTGTGTAGGGTGATGTGTGTGGCTCCGATTCCGATGCCTCCATGACGGCCTTCATCCTCATCGCCATGCAAGAGTCACGGACTATATGTGCTGCCAATGTTAGTGTGAGTACCGGCTATCTTGTATTTCTTCATTTACTTGTCATTATGAAACCATTGGCTGAGCCCTGCCCCCTTATTTACTACTGCCCCTCCTGTCAACCTTCCTATTCTTGCACGGCACATAGTTACAATAATACTTGTGGCAGATTTGCTGCTCAAAAAGTACATTTACTTTGATACTGTACTGAAGTAAATTATTAAGAAGATTCATTTTCAGGTATTTTTCACTTTAGGGTCAGGGTTGCCACACAATACACGTATCAGTAAATATCTTTACTTTCTACTCCTTGCAATGCATTGTGTAACATGTATTATTGTGATTCCCCTCATCCTCTTTTTTTCCTCTCCTGATGCCCAGAGTCTTCCAGGCAGTGTAGACAAAGCGGTGCAGTACCTGGAGAGGCGTTTGGCCAGCCTCACCAACCCATATGCTGTTGCCATGACATCGTACGCCTTGGCCAACCAAGGCAAACTGAACCGAGAAGTCCTCTTCAAGTTCGCTTCTCCAGGTGCTGCCACACAACAATATTATATGGATGTGTACAAGCAAATATAAAACACATCCACAATTAATTAATTCTTTCTATTGTCATAGCTTTTGCATTATCCTGCAAACAATTAAACAAACATTGTTGTCTGTAAAGTATATATATTTTATAGTTGAATATCAAGTCTTATTTCAGAAATATTTAACATACATTTACATATTAAAAACTAAATGTCAAATATCTGTATTTGCCTTAATAATCCATTATAAATTGGATTTTCATGTAAATAAGATGGTGTTTGCTCACGTTTTCCAATTCCTCCTGTTTTTATTTCATTTTTTAAGCAAAATTAGATATTCTTAGTCACTGAAGTTCTTCTATGTATTAAAAAGTTGCTTTGTCTTTCCCCCCCCCCCCCTCAGAGCTGTCCCATTGGCCTGTAGTTAAGGGACGTGTTTACACACTGGAGGCCACAGCTTACGCTCTTCTGGCTCTGGTCAAGGTCGGGGTAAGCATGTCCCATTTACATTTTGTGTGTGTGACCAGCATGTCGAGCTACACACAATAACAGTCACGAGCCATGTCTCCTCATTAAAAGGCTGGAGGGATTATTAGACGAGTGCAGTGCCTGTTCTGAAATAACAATTTGGAATGGGCTGCTGCTTGGCCTGTGCTAATGCTGGTTGCAATATTCTTGTACAGTAAAAAAACATTGCTTACCATTGATAACCAATTTCTTGTATCAGGCGAGCGCCAAGTCTCTGCAAGGAAGAATTCCCATGATAGAAAAAACTAATTTACATGGTAGGCTTCTGAAAACCCAACCAAAACCGATGCTCGATCACAGAGACTTCAACCCTTTTCTCCCCCTCTGTTGATAAAGGCCTTCAAAGAAGCCCGACCTATCGTGAGATGGTTCAACCAACAGCAGAAGGTGGGCGGAGGATTTGGATCAACTCAGGTAACAAAGCACGCTCTCTATATGCACCTCTAGCCAGTTTTCAGGCCTTTGCATTGTCATTGATTCATTCAACCTTTACTTTAACCCAGGAATACAATTAGGTTGATACCACATTTACAAAATAGCTGAGTACAGAAAATTTACAAAATTTCAGTTATTCAAAGCCAATTAATCAATTAACAAATGAATTGCTGTTATTTATGAACTAAAATAAGATGAGATTGACAACTTAAATTACCCCAAGGATTAAATTGAGTTGAATTTACTTTATGTTGTGTGAATTAATCTGGACCTTTGAACAATTATGGGGTGCCGTTTGTAAAGCAGCTTACGCTGGAAATAACAGCAACATTTTGTCACATTTAGCTTCAAACCATGTTTAAAAAACTGGTGTGAATTTTTGAGTCACTTTTTTGCACATTTACAAAAATATTTGTCAACTTAGAGATATTTTAAATATTTAAATCCAAATGTTAAATGTTACACTTAAATGTTAAATCTAAATGCTAAATCTAAATGTTAAATCTAAATGTGAAATCTAAATGTTTAATCTATATCTAAATCTAAATGTTAAATCTAAATCTAAATGTTAAATTTAAATCTAAATGTTAAATCTAAATCTAAATGTTAAATCTGAATCTAAATCTAAATGTTAAATCTAACATGCCGGTAACAGGAAGTAACAAAATAAAAGCTCGAGGAGGTCAGAGTAAGTTTATAGTGGCAAATAACGAATAAATCTTATCCGGGGAAATGGACTCTTGGACATGGATTATTGTGATATTAACTACATAAAATAACAAACACGTTTGGAGAAACTTTATTTGAAGAGTACTTTGAGTTTTTAGTGTCACTTTTATAAATAAGATAAGATTTATTCGTTATTTGCCACTATAAACACACTCTGACCTCCTCAAGCTTTTATTTTGTTACTTCCTGTTACCGGCATTTGAATTTGCATATTAGTTAAATATTTAGTTTCACCCGAAACATTTAGATTTAACATTTAGATTTAGATTAAACATTTAGATTTCACATTTAGATTTCACATTTAGATTTAGATTTAATTTAACAAATATTTAAAATATCTCTAAGTTGACAAATATTGTTGTAAATGTGCAAAGAAGTGACTCTCAAAAATTCACACCAGTTTTTTAAACATGGTTTGGAGCTAAATGTGACAAAATGTTGCTGTTATTTTCAGCGTGAACTGCTTTACAAACGGCACCCCATTAACAATATCTTTGGTGTTATTTTCTCCCCCTCGCTCTTACTCTATCTCCAGGCTACCATCATAGTGTACCAGGCTGTAGCAGAGTACTGGGCCAGCGCTAAAGAACCAGCGTATGATCTGAATGTGGATATCTTGTTGCCGGGCAGGGCAAAGACTGAAAAGTTTAGCTTCAACCGGGAAAACAACTATACCACAAGAACATCTAAAGTGAGTACACACTCTCACACACAAACTTGCATGTTGCTTTTCTTTTTGTTTCCTCTGCTGATCCAGTGTGACATGTGTGTATTTTATATCCTCAGATCAATGATATAAACCAGGATGTAAAAGTGACTGCCACAGGATCAGGAGAAGCAACAGTGACAGTAAGTAAAATGTTTTTTTTGTTCTTTGCTCTATCATCTGCTGTGTATCTGTTCTTTATTGATCCCAGATCCGACCAGATACATTTTAACCTAGTGTCAACAAAGCTTGTATGACATAAGCTAATTTATGTGATATTTTCTGTGTAACAGATGGTGTCGCTGTATTATGCTCTACCTAAAGAGAAGGAGAGCGACTGTGAGAAGTTCAACATGTCAGTGAAGCTCATCCCAGGTAATTTGCTTGTCTCTTCATTTTTATTTGTTGTGATCATTTGTCATTTTCTCTGTTTGTCTCCTTGTATGCATCTATTTTGTTTGTGTAACTGTGTTCTTCCTGCTGAGTCACCATCATTCTGCCCAGTTTTTTTTTCTTTATGAGAGAGGATTTAATGCTTGTGTGTTATCTTGCTTTTGTAGACAAAATGGATGCAGATGAGATGATATACAAGCTGAAAATAGAGGTTTTGTAAGTACAATAAAGAAACAATACTGACTGAAGTGTTTTTCATATTGTTGTAACTCTCTCGTTTAATTGAACATTGTACATTTTCTACACAGATATAAGGACAAGGAGCGAGATGCCAGCATGTCAATCTTGGATATCGGTTTGCTGACTGGCTTCACCGTCAACACTAATGACTTGGACTTAGTAAGAGCTTTTACAAATACAGCTGTGGCCAAAAGTTTTGAGAATGACACAAGTATTGGTTTTCACAAAGTGTGTTGCTTCAGTGTTTTCAGATCTTTTTATCAGATGTTACTATGGTATACTGAAGTATAATTACAAGTGTCAAAGTATTTTATTGACAATTACATTAAGTTTATGCAAAGAGTCAATATTTGCAGTGTTGACCCTTCTTTTTCAAGACCTCTGCAATTCACCCTGGTATGCTATCAATTAACTTCTGGGCCACATCCTGACTGATGGCAGCTCATTCTTGCATAATCAATGCTTGGACTTTGTCAGAATATGTGGGTTTTTGTTTGTCCACCCGCCTCTTGAAGATTGACCACAAATTCTCAATGGGATTAAGGTCTGGGGAATTTCGTAGCCATGGACCCAAAATGTTGATGTTTTGTTCCCCGAGCCACTTAGTTATCACTTTCGCTTGATGGCAAGGTGCTCCTTCATGCGGGAAAAGGCATTGTTCCTCACCAAACTGTTCTTGGATGGTTGGGAGAAGTGGCTCTCGGAGGATGTTTTGGTACTATTCTTTATTCATGGCTGTGTTCTTTGGCAAAATTGTTAGTGAGCCCAATCCCTTGGCTGAGAAGCAACCCCACAGATGAATGGTCTCAGGATGCGTTACTTTTGGCACGACACAGGACTGATGGTAGCGCTCACCTTTTCTTCTCCAGACAAGCTTTTTTCCAGATGCCCTAAACAATCGGTAAGGGGATTCATCAGAAAAAATGACTTTACCCCAGTCCTCAGCAGTCCAATCCCTGTACCTTTGACAGAATATCAGTCTGTCCCTGATGTTTTTCCTGGAGATAAATGGATTCTTTGCTGCCCTTCTTGACACCAGGCCATCATCCAAATGTCTTTGCCTCACTGTGCGTGCAGATGCACTCGCACCTGACTGCTGTCACTCCTGAGCAAGCTCTGCACTAGTGGTACCCCGATCCTGCAGTTGAATCAACTTTAGGAGACGGTCCTGGCTCTTGCTGGACGTCCTTGGGCGCCCTGAAGCCTTTTTAACAATAATTGAACCTCTGTCCTTGAAGTTCTTGATGATCCGATAAATGGTAAATTCAGGTGCAATCTTACTGGCAGCAATATCCTGGCCTCTGAAGCCCTTTTTGTGCAAAGCAATGATGACTGCACGTGTTTCCTTGCAGGTAACCATAGTTAACAGAGGAAGAACAATGATTTCAAGGACCACCCTCCTTTTAAAGCTTCCAGTCTGCTATTCTGTCTAAATCAGCATGACAGAGTGATCTCCAGACTTGTCCCCATCAACACTCTCCTCTGTGTTAACAAGAGAATCACTGACATGATGTCAGCTGGTCCTTCTGTGGCAGGGCTGAAATGCAGAGGAAATGGTTTTTTGGGGATTAAGTTAATTTTCGTGGCAAAGAGGGACTTTGCAATTAATTGCAATTCATCTGATCACTCTTCATATTATTCTTGAGTATATGCAAATTGCCATTATAAAAACTGAGGCAGCAGACTTTGTGAAAATGTATATATGTGTCATTCTCAAAACTTTTGGCCACGGCTGTACACACATACACACATAGAGTCAATGTGAGAAAGGAGATGTTGGTTAATGGTTTTGAAAGGTGTCTGACACGGTTTGTTTGTGTGTGTAGTTGTCTAAAGGACATGCACGCACTATTTCAAAATATGAGATGAACACTGTCCTGTCAGAAAGAGGCTCACTGATCATCTACCTGGACAAGGTGAGACGCAAGCCTATCTTCCCCCTTTCCCCTTTTTCTCTAGTGTGCGGTCTCTAAATCACATTTGCTATTAATTTCTCTGCAGGTTTCTCACACACAACCAGAGGAGATCACATTTAGGATTCACCAGACGATGAAAGTGGGCGTCTTACAGCCAGCCACTGTTTCTGTCTATGATTATTATGACCGTAAGCCTCAAACACACTTAGAATGACACTCAGTAGAGCACTTACCTTCCTCAAGGCCTAACAGTCGCCATAATTTAATCAAGCTGCACCAAATTGCACATATTCCAAAAAATATCCCATCAAGTGTTTAATGTTGATTTTTACTGATGTATGCCACTGTATATGGATTTTCCCTTGCAGAAAGACATTGTGTGAAATTCTATAACCAAGAGAGCAAAGCTGGACAGCAACTGAGGCTCTGCAGAAATGATGAGTGCATATGTGCCGAAGGTAAACAGGGTGGTTTTCTCTTTGAAGACAAAAGCCATCCATATATCCATCCACTATCTATAGCCTTTGAGGATCACAGGGGGGATGCTGGAGCCAATCCCTACTGATATTGGGTCGAAGGCAGGGTACACCTTGGATAAATCAGGGACCAGCATACAGAGACAACAACCGTTCACACTCACATTCACACCTACAATCTCCTGCTTAACTTTCGACTGTTGGAGGAAGCCACATTAATCGAAGAAATCGCAAAGACACTGTCAACACATGACACTAATGTAGTGCTTTCATCATCCATTGTCTGTTACCTGCAGCCTTTTAGTATCTCACCTCATTAATCCATACACCAACACATGTTCTCAATTAATCAAGTCATCACTTGTGTATTTACTTTGTGCCTATTGTTTATTTCCAGAGAACTGCAGTATGCAGAAGAAGGGCAAGATCAGCAATGATCTGCGCACAGAAAAATCTTGTGAGACTACTCCTACCAGCAGAATAGATTTCGGTAAGATGCACTAAAAATGTTCTGCACTTGAGTTGAGATTTGTTTAAACCTGAACATATTGTGTGTTTGTGTAAGTGAGTGATTGTTAAATAATCAAATAAGTGAGGTAACAATCTGCATCTTGTCTGTCCTCAGTGTACAAAGTGAGACTGGAGAACTTCACAGACGGTTTGTCTACTGACATTTACACAATGAGGATATTGGAAGTGATCAAAGAAGGTGGGTATTTATCTGCTCTGTGAACCATCGAAAATTGAGTATCACTATGCGTTTTATTGAATATATTTCTAAGGCCGTTTTCACAGAAGGTTTGCACCAAGATCCAAAACCAGGATCTTGTCTTGTCTACATTGTTTGCATTGATCTGTTGTTTTGGTTTCTGTTTTTTTTTGTAACGTCCTGTCACCATCACCCATGTGGGCTGTCTGCCTATTCTTCATTTTGATTAGTTTGTAGACAGACCTGTTGTCAGTTTGGCAGGTGGAGAAAATTTATGAACCAGTTGATCATTTCTTGGTATTACTAGAAGCATTACAAACTTCAGGCACAATTTTATCTGTCCTCTATTCTTTAATGCCGTCTCAACTTTGACAAAAATGTGGTCCATTGGTTCAGACCTTGGTCCGGTGCCTGCAATTTTGTTTCTGGACTACACTGAGAAGTCAGATGAGTCCGGACAAAAAAAAGGGTAGGTGGGAAGAGGTGTAGGTGGCATAGCTGCAGCTGAACTGAGTGAACTTGACGTCACAACCAACTCGTGAGGTGCTCTCTCATCTTGCTGTCTTACCAAATTAGTGCGTTCACCCGGCTGTCATGTTTTTATCACTGCTGATAAGAGCCTCGTAAAACCAGTGTCTACTGTTTAGTCATTTGCCCTGGAAGTGAATACAGATTGAATCCATTCCCATTGCAGACAGAAGGCAGACATTAGTGAATGTTAAGGTTCTTTTTGACCAGTTGAAAAGGGGCTCTTTTTTCCTGCATTGTTGTTTCTGTAGGCACACAGAGCAATAATTGCCAATTTAAAGAAAGCATATCTATTTAGATTTGTGCCGAGGGGCACATGAAAAGATTGATTTCTATTTGCAAAGTAGAAAACTACCCCTAGAAGCAGGCTAACTTAGCTTGCATCGCCAGAGGAAAAAACAGTGGGGGTACAGCCAAGCACCTGCATGTAAACCCCTGTTAGACCGCTAAAATGTCTCACTATTCATTTATGTTACACATTTCCATTAGCCCCCCATTCAATCCTAAAGCATCTTCTCTCATTTATTTCAATCGCAGAAAGCTTCGATGTGGGTCCTCTGGGGAAAGATCGCACATTCCTGAGTTATCCACACTGCAGGAAGTCTTTAAATCTGGGCGAAGACAGAACGTACCTCATCATGGGCACGTCAAAGGATATTCACAGAGACGAACAACATCAATTGTAAGTTTCTTTGTGTTTAAACAACTGCAGCTCCCATGTTATCTACTGTTTCTGCACTTTTTCAACATCATGTTCCATGATATTTTCACATGTGGTATTTCACTCTGCTCTCCACAGGTGTCAGTACGTGCTCGGGGAAAGAACCTGGATCGAGTACTGGCCCACAGACGCCGAGTGTCAAGTCGAGGAGCACAGAACAACGTGTTTGGGCTTGGAGGAGATGGTCCAGCAGTACCAGCTTTTTGGATGTCAGCTGTAGCGTAACACGAGAGGAAACACTTTCTTTTTTAAATCATTTTTTTTTGCTGCTGTGAGATGTGAAGGATAAACCTTAATACCTGCATTGTGTTGATTAAAATTCAATGGTCTTAATCTCATTGTCAGTGTCTTTTTTCAATCAAACTCTGTAATCTGCTGTGATGTGGCATTTAAGACAACTCACACACCATGGATCAATTAATATTTGCAGCAGTAATAACAGACAGTTTTACTGTAACTGAAATGCTGTGCTTCTACTCGCTAAATTGGTTCACAAGAAAATCTGGTCAAACAAATACTGTGAACAAAAACGCAATGGGAATAAAATTTAAATGAACATTAATTAGGTGATTCAATTGTTGGACAAGTATTAAGGTGACGTGTTTAAGGTGAGTCTGTGGTGATGGCATCCTAAGCATATGTGGTTCCTCTAATCAAAACGTATTCTGACCTTACTAACTGACTCCATTTAAGGCAACTAGATGTCACAAGTGACAGCGTGAGATCGGCTTGATTTCTGGAGACAGAGAACTTATAAAATATACTCCACAGTTTGTAGAGAAAAGTACTTGGCACAATACAAATATGCATATATATATGAATATTAACCTAATATATATATATATATATACAGCAGTACAATATATATATTATAACTATACATTACACACACACTGCAAACTTGCATGGTGAATTTTCACAAGACTCATACATAATAAAAGCAAGATATTTGAAGGACATGTGTCATGTCATTCCACACAAGCTATCATTACTATAAGCTATTATTTACTATTATTAGTTATTTTTCCTATATTATAAATTTACTAGTCATTAGTCTAACTTCCTCATGTCAGGCTGATTTTGGGTGCTGGAGGGATCACAGTGCAGCTAGGGTCGAGGCATGTGGTGCTACATATTGGTTAGTTTCCAAGTTTCTCTCTTGATGTGATGCCCTATGCCACAGGGAATTCAGTCCAGAGTGATGATGAAATGCTGCATTGATCGTGTGTTGGATCTTAATCAAAACAATATATAGGTTACTCATTGTATTTAAAGTCCATGCTGAAGCAGAGGATCCTCATCTAAGAAAATGTTTGGATGTTTGTGTCATGGCTATTTGGGCTAAAATAATAATAATATGAATAACATTACGAATATATAATGAATTCTAATTCTAATTTATATGAATACTATGAATAATGAAATTAAGTTCTCCTGAATGAAGATATTTAGTTGAAACTTGAAAAATAGTTGATTCTTGAAATCCAGTCTGTTAACAGAGTCTGAGGATACTGGAAATAATTTCTGGGTGTCAAAATAAAGTCCTCTGTGACTATAATTATAATACGTGATAAGAGGAACAGGCACGCATGGTGCTGGATAAAACCATACTTCGACCTGTTGTTTAACAAACGAACTGCAGGGGGCAGCAGCACGCAACGACGGAGCGGGTGTCCGCGCGGAAACAAAGACGGCGAAGAAAAGAATGAGTCAGTGACGTATTTCCGCCGTCAGTGGAGCCGCCGCGGGTAATGTCGGTGATGTCAAAGAGAGAGAAGAAGAACTAAACTTTAACTCCCGACAACGCAACAGCGTGCGAAACTACCCGGGAACGCAGCACTTCACTCGGGCAGCAGCTCAGCCGTCTTTCTCCCAGCTCCGCCATGGCCAAGGTGCAAGTGCTTAATGTCGCTGTGCTGGACAACCCGAGCCCGTTTGGAAACCCCTTCCAGTTTGAAATAACGTTCGAGTGCATGGAGGATTTGCCGGAAGGTGGGTAATGTGTTCAGTCTGCGTGTAATACCAGTTTACTGAGAATGAGTGATGCTAGCTGTTGAATACCCGATAGCATTCTGCTAACGGGGGAACGTATGTGGTGTCCCGCGTGAAGAGCAGAGCGGCCCGTCAGTTAGTTCGGTGATGACGTCAGGATGAGCTGTCCTCTTTGCTCGTTTCTTGTGTTTCTTTTGACGAGTTGTTGGAATTTTGGCGCTGGCGGGTTCGTGCTCAGCGGCCCGCCCCCTGCCCGCAGAGATTGGCTCAGAGACGCACTTCCGAGTTCTTTCCGACAAGCTGATTGGTCGAGCGCGTAAAGTTTCTGTAGCAACAAACAAGCTGAACGAGTTGCCGCGAACCGCCGAGTGACAACAGGGAAGCAGCCGCTCGAACCAAGGACACATTGAATATGAAGTGTCATCAGCCTGGAGCTACTACACCGATACATACTAATAAGTTACTTTATTTATATAGCACTGTCTTAAAATACACGTTTACAAAGTGGCCTAAAAAAAGATAAAGCAGTGGAGCCCAGCCTCCCTCTGTCGTGTTGCCTTGGGTACAGAGAGCAACAGCTGCTTAGAAGCATAAAGGATGAGAGGGTCTGATGTGGGAAGTGGTGCCATTCAGTGTTTTTTAAAAGATAAAAATAGAAAATCCACAAGGGTAACCAGTGCAATGATCCCGGAATGGGTGTGATGGAGTTATATTATTGCACTTGCGGGAGAACCTTTGCTCCTGTGTTTTTCCTTGTTGGGCGACAAGCTAAATGTTTCAGTTTATTGTTAGTTTAGGTCAGTGTAAATCACAGTGCCAGGAGATGCACTGGTTACAGTTGTCATTGTGCTCTCCAAAAGCAGGTGCCAACTTTTTTATGTTATTTTCTGTGATGGTATTTTTACTAGACTTGGACCTTTTATTACCAATATTTTGAGATGATTACATTTAATTTGAAAAACCTTCCGATACAATTTCCCCTTCCATATACGATAACAAAACCTGGACTCTGCATATCGGCTGATGCAGAATACCGATTCATTACAAGTGCATTTAAGATTATAACAGCTAAATGCTGCCAACCCTGTGTGGAAGTGATTATTGCTATGATTGTTCTATGGCCTGGCTCAGGTCAAACCTTCTAAAAAAAATGCATACAGAGAATGAATGCCATAGAACTTATTGTCTAGTTTGACAATCAGAACTGAAAAAATAACAAATTTATATATCTCGGAAATCAAATTACTTCCTTTTAAATAGCTTTTTAGGTGCACTTCCAGTCTGAAATACTGTAGTGCCGAAGTGCAGACATTTGAGCTAGCTCTGGCTAATCCTACACAGAATCGCTTCTTCTTCCCCTCTCCAAAAACAGTACTTGCCAGTGGCAGTACAGTGCAATTACAGATTTGCATCCTCGCCTATGTCTGGCCCGGCATTTTCAGCAGAATTAGAGGCATTTCAGATGCTGGAATTGGCATCAGAATCTCTCTACTCAATACGACAATCAATTTCCCAACAAGTAGTCTGAGAGCACAAATTAAGCAATAGAATACCCACGTCTCCTGTGTGTAACATTCCTTACAAAACTAAGCTAATCCGTCTCACTGTTGTCCTTTATGGCTGTCAGACCTGGAGTGGAAAATCATCTATGTCGGTTCAGCTGAGAGCGAAGAATATGACCAGGTCCTAGACTCTGTTCTTGTTGGCCCAGTACCGGCTGGCAGACACATGTTTGTCTTTCAGGTGAGTAAGCTGCTGTGTTTGTAAATGCACTAATAGTTGGGTAACTTTCGACCTTGATGTAATATTTTTTTTCTCTTTGTCTTCCATGTTGGTCCCCTCAGGCTGACGCCCCCAACACAGGAATGATTCCAGAGAGTGACGCTGTAGGAGTGACAGTGGTCCTCATAACCTGCACCTACCGTGGACAGGAGTTCATTCGAATTGGTTACTATGTCAACAATGAATACACAGACCCTGAACTACGAGAAAACCCACCCCTCAAACCAGACTATACTCAGGTAACACACGCACAGATTTCCGTCGCTGTCTGTAACGTGGGTGCTTATGTAATCTCAATCTCGAAATGTGGGATCTCTGTGCACGATTATTTTTATTTTATTTTAATTGTCTGCATCATTGTGTATTTATTGGTGCTGCTGCTGCCTGCTCTGGCTACGTTTCCCTTGAAGTACCTGAGCTGCAGAAAGTATAAACAGTATGTGGGCCACGCATGTGAAATGGGTCCATCGAGATGTACAGAGTTCTCTGCTTCCCTCTGGTGTTCTCAATTAGGTGTTGCAGGCAACTGCACCATTAAAAACAACCATAGCAATTTTTCTTTTCTTTTTCTATTTTTTTTCTCTTTATTCTAAAAGAAGTAGCAGGGCAGGCCATATTTAGATTCATCATTATAGAACTGTTTTGAATATATGTGTTAATCCATGATAATGATGGCTCCTGGTTACATTAGTATTACATTTAATCTTTCCTATCTTGTCCTAATAACATGATGATTTGATTTACAGCATCCACTGGTGCCTGCATTTTGAATTTCATCCGCCAGAAAGTCGGGATTAAATTCATGTTACACTACACCATCCTAATTTTTATTTTATAGATTAAAATTTGGTTTTAACCAATGTCAGAACCTTACTCTGTTGAAATAGGGTACTGCATTAGCCCTGGAGCCATAAGTCAATAAATTAATTGATTGGTTATTTTTTATATGTTGATGGTATTGTGAACAACTGCAAGATATTCCCTAGTTGTAGATTCTCAGATATGTGATTAAAAATGTAACCTTAAGGATTTGTAGTGTCGATCACACAAAACAAGAAACTTGACATATGACACATTGTCCCTCATGATATTTAACTGACTAAAATAATCAATTCCCCATTAAAACAATCAACAGATATTGAATTTGAAAACAATAACTTACTACCTTACACTGCTTAACTGTGAGCGTAAATCTTAGACAGACGCCAAAGTGTCTTTATCGCCCTCTGGTAGCTGGCTGAGACGGACTCGCAATTGGTCTATCGCATGTATCGGCGTCAATTCTGTGGATCGATCTCCCAGATCGCCACTGCGCAGCCTCTGGCACAAGATGGCAGCATTTGAAACCAGGATATTTAATTTAGTGTAAAAATGTAATGTGTGAGGATGGTAAAACATTCCTCAACAGGTAGAGTCTGAAAGGGTCAGTTGAAAATGTTGAGTTGTGTTCACAGAAACGTACAACCTATTGTTAAACTAATTTCGATACCTAACCCGATGCTTTCATCCTTTCAGCTCCAGAGGAATATTTTAGCCTCCAATCCTCGCGTCACCCGCTTCCATATCAACTGGGAGGGCTTGGCAGACAAGATGGAGGACAGCGAGAACGTGGACCCATCCCCCAACATTGGCGGCATGCTCGCTCCTTCCTGTATAACAGGAAAGATGCCCCCTCTTGGACTAATGCCAGACAACTCCATGGACTGCATGTAAAAATCATCAGTTCAATATAACAGACATGAAGCTCTTATTTTCTGTAGCTCACCAACAGCGCAAACACACATATTTGGACAAGGAGGCCATGGATGTATCTACGTGATGTGTGGACATTATAAGGAAGCACAGACATGTCAGTGGGAACACTTTTTTTATATCACTTACACATTTGCATCTTGGATATTTAGCAACAGTTTTCCTTCATAACCAGCAATGCCATATATATATATTTTTTTTTACCATATCTCTGTCTTGCATCGTGTTATATCTGAGCCAGAGACATTTTGAGTCATCAGGGTTTGGTGATTGTATAACATGAATGTTGTGTCCTCACAGCCCCAGAGACGTGCAAGTCATACTCCTTCACTGATGTTGACCTGTTTGGTTCCCTTTTCGCATGTTATGGGCAGCGCTGTATACTGTATGTCAGAATAGGTGTAGCTCTGTCTGCTTATAGAAAAACAATGCATTGTTCTGTACATTTGTATCATCTCATGTAAATCTATAGGGTCTGGAGAAAACAAATCTTAGTTTTGTAATATGGGCAATTTTCAGGGGTGTGTTGCAATGAGCAGCTTTACTTGCAGTTAGCCGGACAGCTGGTGCAGAGAACAACCTTTTACTTAAAACTGCTGCTTTGAACAGCTACTCTTAACATGTTTCATAAGATGTCTGTCTGCAGAAAACCTGGAGGTGAGGGAGATACAGATACCACATTGCAGTAAAATTGCTTTTGAAAATTAAGGCTCACTGTAAATAATGTTAACCAAGTGCTTATTTTGTCTTCCAGATAAGAAGACTTATTTTTTTTTGTACTTACTATATAATCTGCCTCAGTATTTGTTATAACAGTGATGGTATTAATAAAAATTGTTTTTTTGTGGACCTTGTGCACTTTTATCTTAATCTCCATATCTTACACTGCTGCTTTCCTTCCTCACTAGTGAAGACAAGCTCAGCAGCAGCAGAGAGACTCTGTGCTAGTGTGTCTGAGCGTGCATCATCCCATTCTAACCCCCTCCCCTCTCTGCCACCTTTCTTTTTTCCAGTTTCATTCATAAAATGCAGCAGCAGCATCGCTTCACCATTTTCACTCTAGCCTCAAGTTGCTAGGCAACTGCAGAACCATAGGGAGGGAGGGCTGTCTGCTCTCACCCATTTTATCTCCTCTTCTTAGTTGAAGGGACTAACTCCTCCATCCATCCCTCTGTTATCTCTGTGTGCTTCTCCCATGTCTGTACTGTTTAATGATACTCTGACTGGTTAGACACTGTGACTGTGGCATCACCTTCACTCTCAAAACCGCCTGGGGCTGTGCTCAAATGAAATGTTCCAGCTTCTCACAAGAGGATAAGCTCTTTGTCTTTGTTTGATATCACTCTAATTCAAACACGTTTTCATTCTGGGCTGCTGGGTTTTTTACCTTTACAGACCGTTTGTGACGATGAAAACAAACAATTGACCCAACACAGTAATCACTAGAGCTTTTGAGAATAGACTGAGATGACCACATATCTATGAGTAATTTGGATGTCTTTTGTGTTTGAAAACAGGTGGTAGTAGTATCTGATCATTTAATTTAAAAGATTGAATCCTTATTATCGGAATTGATATTCAGGTCCATGTCTGTGAAATTGTGCATTTCGAGCATCCTGGTGATATGGGGCCTTGGGCGTCTGATGCCCTCACCCCTGTAGGTGATGCAGGTGTGGGGAGAGGATGATGCTGCAGGATAAGGATTGTGACTGGAAAAGGATGTTGTCACATACACACACACACAATATCCGTCCCATAATGAGAATATTTGCAAATGATATGGATATATCTTCATCCTGACTCGTGAGATTTGATGATCAATATGCTGATGCCAGATATATAGACTAAGGAGGCACTACAACAAGACTAAATGCACCTTTTTGTACATTGTTTCATTTCAGTTTGTCTCAACCTGACATTAGCCTCACATTTCCCTGAATAAATACACAAGCCTGCACTTTACCTCTTTAGGGGCATTTTGTATTTGTTAGACAGAAATTATGATGCATCAGTATGTGATTGTCTTGCAATAAATTAACTATCACTGTATAGTGATATTATGGTTATAGCGGATGAGTCTAGCATCGTATCGAGTTGCCCTGTGAATCCCAGCCCTACACTGTAAATAAGTGTGTATATATATAACTGTGTATGTTTATTTTTCTTCATCCATCAAGGATCGTAAATAGAGACTCGTCTTTTGTCCGTTCCATTGAGTGAATCGTTTCACACCGCATCACATCCCTCCGCGCGCGCGCCTATCTGGGATCTGTTTAGAAACCCTGCCGCGCGCGCGTGCGTGTGTGCGTTCAAAATCTGACCAACATTTCTAAAAATAGCTCGCGGCTGACGTCACTCAGCCAAACGCGTATCAGTCGCTCGGCGGCGGTGATGAAGAGGAGGGGCTTTTTTTCCTCTTCTTCTTTTTGGGTAAGGGAGGGGTGCGCGCATTCCTGTCAGCCAATCACACTCCTTGCCTCCACTGAGGTTCCCACGGTTCGGCCGCTTTGAGCCAATGGAGAACAGGGACCAGGAGAAGGTGGGCGCGCACGTCGTCAGGAGGAAAATAGTCGGTGACTCTCCCCTCGCTCTGTTTTGATAGGGCGGGTGGACCCTGCCGGGTTTTTTTTCGCAAACGGACAATCAGAGCGCTCTCTGCCACAGAAGCAGCGAATCAGAGGCCTCGCTTCCCGCTGTCGATCAACCCCCTCCCAGCGTGGATGTGAGAGTGGGCGGGCCGTGCGCTGGGCTGTAGTTCCGTCATCCCGCCTGTCTGCGAGGCTCCAGGGGCCGAGGTGGATCCGGACCGACTCCCGCCGCCGCCGCCGGACCCCGCCGAGGCTTCCTCTGCGACCAGGCTGACGAGAACCGGCAGCGGCTCGGTTGAGAACATCGCGCCCCCGCCCATCGGTGGGTTTTTTTTTGGGTGGGGGGTGGGGGCTGGGGGAGAGGTGGGGAGCCGGGGGGGGGGGGGGGGGCCTCGCTCGGCGGGGTCTGCAAGGAGCTTGCGGGTGGGCACCGCAGCGACATCTCCCCGTGGGGACACCGGGGAGGGAGCCCGCCGAGCCCGCAGCGCCCTCCCGTCTCCGCCGTGGCACCGCGTCGGGGCAGCTGTCAGGCGACCACCGACCGGGAGCCCGGAGCCAGCGGCTCGGTGCAGCTGTCAGGCGACCACCGCGGCTCGGTGCAGCGGGATCTGAGACAGCGCAACTCGGACCTTTGATCGAGAGAAGACCGACTTGAGGAGGCGGCGGGGCGGCCGGAAAGCCACGGATCGCCCGGTGTCCAGTGGTCACCATGGGCAACGCGCCCACTGCGGCCAGGAAGGGCAGCGAGATGGAGAGCGGTGGGTACCTCCTCCTCCAGACCACACGTCGCTGCCGGGCAGCACCTGCTCTGCTCCGGCCCCATGACTCGAGCAGAGACGGTGTGATCCGACAGGCTGTGGTAGCTTCACACAACAACACACACACCGTCCGTCACAGGCCTATTCCTGCTCTGCACTCCATCAAGATCCTGCTTGTGCCAGCTCCCAAGAACATACATCATCACATATATTTAAATCCACACTCACACATGAATGAATGAAGGAATAGTGTGAGTGTGGTTCGGCTGTGGATCTATTTGAGCTGATTCATGTGGATGCTGAGGCAGGATGGAGCAGGATGTAGTGGTGTGTCCTCTGCTCAGATTCACTGTGTGAGCTGTGGACACAGAAACGCTATTGTAAATTACCCTGATTTGGTGGAGTCATGTATGTCTGCAGGTCTGAGCTGGTCTCAGTCATATATGGTCTCAGTGTGTCTGCTGTGGTCCAGTGGCAGGGTCACTGTTATGGTATGAGAGCATGTCAATGTAAAGGAGACACCTGCGTTCGTTTCCTTATTGGAGTGGGGCTTATTACCATATATATATATAGATACATATATCTCTCACTGTAAAGCCATCCTGGGTTGTAGCTGGCTGGCCCAAATACCCATTCACACACTTACACTTAAATATCTTCTCAACCAGATATTATGTTCTACAGCTAAGTGAAGGGAGACAGGGGTGGCAGAAAGACCGAGATGTGGTTTAAGTGTGTAATCCAGTGTCATAGTGTTTTTTTTTCAGGGACACTAAGCCTTGACCTGTTTGGAGACAATTATAGGAACTAAGAGCACATATACAACCAAGGCCCAACTGTCCCCTTATGAAACCTCATTTACACTCACTAGATCCAGATTTTTATTTGGATCTGTACAACATTTCACAGAGTGAGGGTCAGGTGAGGGCTATTCAGCTATTCAGCTTCAGCATGTAACTTCACCCATAGAGGTCACTATATTTTACACATTGCCGCTTCAAATGAGCACAAGAAAGCTTAATGTAAAGCAATATATACAGAACAGGACAGTTCTGGTGGCTGAAGGTGAATAATCTGCGTGTTTGGCACCTTGTTGCATCTCATCCTTGGCCCTTACACACCTGGTATTAATATCCAGGCTGAGAGATCCGATAAGAAGTGGCCAGCGCTAAGTACGTGTGTTCACACCTGGCAATAAAATGCATCCTGAATGGGTCTCCTGTGACTTGTGATCAGATCTCACTTCCTCGCTCTACATGCAATTTAACATGTATGACATTTTTGTTAGTTAAGACCTAACGATGCTGTTTTGAGCCAGTCTGAGTTTACAGATAAAACAAAGAAGTACGTTTGATTCGTAGTGAAACTGTAGCGACTCAGAGGACGTCAGCTGAGTAAGAGGTCTTTCTTATGTGGCCCAGGATGGATTTGTGTTCACACTGCTAAAGGAATGTGGACGCATGTGGCCCAGTCCACCTCAGAATGTGATGTGATCCGATCTGAGTTCACGCACACCTTTACTTAGAGCTGTCCGCTTGTGATCGGATCACAAAAACCACATGTTAAAACCAGGTGTCTTGCTCTAATGTTTTGCACTTTCTCTCTGTGTTGTATTTATTAAATCTGGAAATGATCAAAAAAGGGAAAATCATGTATTTAAAACATGTATTCTTAAAACGTAAGTAATGTGTAGACATCATTTGCTGGGCTGTATTAGTACAAATGATTTCAGAAGACACACTGTTATATATTGTGTATTTTCCGTATCACTCTTTACACACATCACCAAAGCTTCTGGTTTTGTCCTCAACAGTCAAGGAGTTCCTTGCTAAAGCCAAAGAGGACTTCCTCAAGAAGTGGGAGAGTCCTGCACAGGTTAGTGTGATGAAGTGACATTTCATCAACGTTACATATATTGGACTCTATTAAAATGAGCTTTTTTGATATGTATTGAAATAAAAAGCTGTAGTCTTTCAGTTCTCCTCTGTGTCACCAAAGTTATATAGTTTATATGTGGGATGCTCTCTTTACTATCTCTTGCAATATAAAAATGACACTCGTCACTAGTGGAATTTCACTTGCATTTATATTTATTTAACAACGGAGTGTTTTTTTCCATTCAGCAGAGGAATGTCGCACCTCTCTTTGGAAAATGTTTAAATAATTTGAATGATGACATAATGCAAGCGGTTTGTAAAATATGTGGAAAGATGGTTTCTATTTTTTTATTTTGCCTGTGATTATTTTATCCATCTTCTCATATCAACAATACAGTTAATGTAAATACATTTAGAAATTGATCCTTGCTGATAATCAGCCGTGTAATCCAGTTATTAAAAAATAGATGGATGTTTTTTGTGCTTCCACAAATAAACAGACAAAAGCTTTTAGACTATTAAAAGCACAGATGATGTGTATCAGTATCCTTCACATTATACAGTATATCCAACATTCTCCTTCTCTCTATCTTTCTTGTACAAAACTATTAAACTGTACTTGAATCTAATTGACTAATTTAAGCATTTTTCAGATAAATAAATATGTTTTTTCTTTGAACTTTGAGTAGATCTCAGTGATGAGCATTTTACAGTAAGATTTGCACACACCAAAATATGCACAACAAAGACAAACACCCAAAGAAAAGAGAAATGATAGGAATAAGTAAAGTCTATTTATATTGTTCATTTAAAACAACCACATTTGACCAAAGTGCTGAACAGGCTTAAAATATGAAAATATAAGAATATGAAAAATATGTATAAAAACAGAGAATTAATAGAAAGTACAAGAAGCAATAAAATGTTAAAGCTCCTATATATTTGAGAATTTAAATAACTTCCCACACCACATACCCGACCATCCTATTTTCACAAAAACCAACTAACCCTTTTTGTTTTGTGCGTTCAGAACACTGCTGGCCTGGAGCAGTTTGAGAGGTTGAAAACCCTGGGCACGGGCTCGTTTGGCCGCGTTATGCTGGTGAAACACAAAGAAACGGAACAGCATTATGCCATGAAGATCCTAAACAAGCAGAAGGTCAGTCTGGGTTGGGGGGATTGGGAGGGTCGTGCTGGAGTGCTTATAAAAGTGTCCACCACTGAAGGGCACTCTCAGTTGCTGTTTGCACAGGCCGCTCATAGAGAACATGATCATGTCATTGATGTGGAAATTCTTACAAAGCCTGAGAGATGTATGGAAATCGAGAGAAGGCCTGGAGCTCATAGTGCAAGTGGTACAAAAAGACGCAGGGACACAACGAATCCAGGTGCATGTCTTAGTTTTTCTCCTATGAACCTCTTTGAACCTGCTTTTGAAAATATACTGATCATATGCCAAGCAGAGTCATTTTACGAGCTAATTTGAAATAAAACTGTACCTGATCCCTTTAATATTTATAGATTAAATAAATATTACTAATTGAATAATCCAGTGAATGTATTAACTAAAAGATTTTTGATGACGATTGTGCAGAGAAGTGATGTAAATCTAAAATTGCCATAAAGCTGCTGCATAAAGCTACATGTCATCGTGAGCATGATAGTTGTTTATGTGTACTTATATGTTCTTGGGTCTTCATCTTCTTTTGGAATCCTTTTTAGAAAACGGTATTGCCAAATCAGTTCTTTACATTTATGGTCATAAAGCAGCTCTGCACCTCCTGTAGTGGGACAGTTCTCTCTTAAAGGCATGGGGGATGTCTGCAGGATGAGAGCAGCTGATGTCAGTGCCCAATTTTGAGACCACCTGCTCAGACTGTGTAGTTTATCTCTTATCTCTCCTGTTCCAGCGCCTCCTACAGTTTGTGCCCCTCTGTAGCCTAATTACAGTGACAATAGTTGTTTGTCAGATTTCGAAGAGTGGAAAAATAAGTTCGTAACTCTTCACTTATTTCCTGAGTTTCTGCATGTGTTTGCAATGTTTTTGTCCAAGGTGAAACGTTTGAAGCAGTAGTGCCAGGTAAAAACTATACATAATTTGAATGTTAATGATGTGCCGCCCATGCAACACACTGAAAGTCTTTTATTGAGGCTGCTGTGATCTTAAGGAGGCAAACTAAGCCTTTAGCTCTTAGCTGCTATTGGAATATAACAGAGAAAAGGGATAGTTCACAGAAAAATGAAAATTCACTAATTATCTACTCGCCACCGTGACGATGGAGGTGTGAGGGAAGTGTTTGAGTTCACAAAACACTTTTGGAGTTTCAGGGGTAAATTCAATACAATTAAAGTAACGGGACTCCTTCAAATGTAAAAAAACAACGGAAACTTCCTCCATACTTCTCCTGTGGTGTCATCCAAGTGTCCATAAGCCCTGACATTTAATTTCCATTGAAACAGTGGCATTTACACCATGTGTTAACCCTTAATGTCCGCAACCGGTAGTAGCGATGCTAGCGGAAGTATCCCACGTACCCTTGTGCGAATATGAACACGGCTCCAGAGGAGGATATCAGAGGACATCTAGGCTTCTAAACATCATGACTTTCTCTCTTTTTTTGCAAGATACATATGGTCACTCTCTCTCTCCCTCTTTCTTTCTCCCTCTCTCTGCCTCTCAGGTGGTGAAGCTCAAACAGATAGAGCACACTCTGAATGAGAAGAGGATTCTTCAGGCTGTCAGCTTTCCTTTTCTGGTGCGGTTAGACCACTCATTCAAGGTATGCTAAACTTTAATTGCAAATAATTAATATAGTAAGTGGCACACCAAGTTATCTCTAAAGGAGTGAGCAGTGTATCATGAGTGTGCAGAAACAGAGAACCAGTGCCACGTTCAACTGCTGACTCATGATTCAGCCCATGAACTGTCCCTCATGATATTATGTCATCGTCTGTGTTGTTGTGAGTTGCCCCAAGTAAGAGATACAAAATTTGACATGGGCTGGACAATAAAACAATATGAATAATTATTGCATCATTTTCATCAATAGAAATATATTGAACATTCATTATATATCGATATAATGCCTAGACGTTGTATAAACACAATGAGGACATTTGAGACTTGAAATGTTTTGCTGCTTTTTATTCTTTTCTCATAAAGAAGAGTTTAAAACCTCAACCTTTAACCCAGGAGCAAATATCAACTTGAAACAAATGATAATGTAATATTTATCATGATAATTAAACGAAAATAAACAGGAAAAAGAATAACAATGCTAGGATTTGTGTCATTCATGTATTCATACACTTCAGTATATAGTCAGCGTAATACATGTACTCTGAGGATAAGGGTGGGAGAATCTTGGTTGGTTTTAGAACCTGATAGCACAGAAACCGGATAGGTTTTATCTTTCTTTTATTCTGAAAATTCCCACAGAAGGGAGTCGAGCAGTGAGGATGATTTTGTCCTCTCACTTCTTGAAAAATCCAATACTGTCAGGAACATGGAGAATTTCATCGCTCCAGTTGATCCTGAACAGCTCAAACAACAGATGTGAAAAACGTAGCAAATCGAACCTGTTCCGAAAGGACAAACGTTCCAGTTTTGTAGTGTAAACATGATTGACACAACGTGAGGTACTTATTTTTAAAAGTGCGACAATTTTCAACAAAATACAGACATGGTGTGCAAAGACCTTAACTCCCATCATCATTGACAATTAAACCTATTAAGAGTAATAAGTGTTAAACAAATACAGAGTGAACTGAGCTTGGCTGCAGCCCACAGGCGCAGTTACCTAAAGTAAACCAACATTTGTCGTCTTCGGCTTCTTACTCTTCCTTCTTTGACAGTGCCCGCTTGTGCTTGTACAGACTTACTCTGCTGATGGCCATGCTCCAATGAAGTCCTTATTTGGGTTAAGCTGTTTAGATGCACCGTGGACACCTCAAATAAACCTATTAACAGAATATTCCCGTCCATGTGTGGCGTCCAGCACACAGATAGAACAGTGAACAACACACGTTACATGAACTCAGCGCGACAAGTGCATTAAGAATTAAATCCTCCTTGATGATGCAAAGCTGGGGCTATTTATCTCCACTTAAAGAAAATATGATTTTTGGAAATTGAACATGCCCTTGGATGGTACATGGCCTTAATTCAAGCTTCTATATGGTAATAACTGTAGTAAAGCAGTCGATTAATTTCCACTAACCCAAATGACCAGTTTCTGTGTCGTCCGCTTGCTCATCCCTTGTGTGTGTGTGTCTGATTAAATGCATGTGTGTACGGGAGTGAGTGTCACTAACAGGTCCTCTGTCTTCCCCCAGGACAACACTAACCTCTACATGGTGATGGAATATGTGCCGGGTGGAGAGATGTTCTCCCATCTACGGAAAATTGGCAGATTTAGGTTAGTGCCTGTATGCTGCATTGAGTTTTACTGCACCAAAGCATTTTAAAGGCACATACAGAAGGAAACATGGTGACCTGTGCACTCTCACATCAACTGTGTTCTCCTCTACTCTACTCTCTTGTATATTCTACTTTTTTTCTATTCAGATGTGTTCTCTCAATTCAGGGTTGGAGTTGGACTTTGTTTTATTTATCACTGTTGCTGTACTACACACTCTGCTAAACCGCCCTCTGTCTATCTTCCTGTGTGTCTACACGTGCAGTGAGCCTCATGCTCGGTTCTACGCTGCTCAGATCGTCCTGACCTTTGAATATCTGCACGCTTTGGACCTGATCTACAGAGACCTGAAACCTGAGAACCTGCTCATAGACCAACAGGGCTACATCCAGGTAAAAATATATAAATCCCTGTAGGTAGCAACATGCATACATGTATTAAGGAACTCACAAGGCCTGAATGAACAACTTGATTTCAGTAAGAGTTCACAAGTTGATGCTAAACAGTGGCAGCCACTTTTCTGACATACCTGTGGTTTTTGAGATTTCAGGCTTGCCCCATACCCCCCAGATATGTCAGTCTACAGCCGTAAACCCCCCTACCTGAATTCTCCACTATTCACTTATCTGCTCATGGTTTCATTCATCCAAACCTTGAGAGAACTTTGACACAGCATTGGACAGATGAATAGAGCTTTTAACTGCAGTGCTGCTGCAGTTGAATTTCATGTTTAGTAGTCCTGCAACTAGTGTTGATTTTGCCAATAGTTTCTCAATTCACAGATTAATGATTCATTGATTAATTGTTTGGTCTATGACCTTTAAGAAAAGTGTGGCCATTAAAACTTCCCACAGCCCAAGGCAACGTCGTCACATGGGATAGTATGCGAAGGAAAAAGCGTCAAAAACAGTATTAAAAGTATTGACAATTGGCAAGTTTGAGAACTTGATTAAGTGATAACAGATGATGAAAAATGCAGCAGACTACTTTTCTGTCTACCAACTTATCACAGATTGATTTACTTAAACTAGCATAAGCCACATAAAATTCTAAATTCAAGATGTCACATTGGTTATGCAGGTATAACCAGTAGTAAATCAGTGGTTAAACCTGTATAACCAGTGTGACAACATTTGACTTAGAAGCTAACTAATAAATTGGGTCTTCCACTAACCAGAAGGTCGGTATTCCAGGCTCTTCCAGTCTGCATTCGGAAGTGTCCTTGGGCAAGATACTGAACCCCAAATTGCCCTTGACGGCTGTGCAGTGTATGAATGGTGTTATAGAAAAGGCGCAGCGAATAGAAGCAGTGAATGAATGCGTGTGTCAATGAATGAATGGTTGAATGCGACTTGTACTGTAAAGCACTTTGAGTGGGCTAAAACACTGGGAAATTGCAATATGTATACAGTCCATAATAAAGACAGAACAATAACCACAACAAGATAAAACATACAGTGATAGACTAAATGTCATACCTACAAAATATAATATACATTAATAAAATATTGGTTAAAAATAAGACCATAGCTATTCAAATACAGAATATTAAAACAACATAGAGGTTTTTGCCATCATTCTCTATTAAGTCTTAATATAAGTGTCTAAAAATCTACAGCCACATCTGCATGCGTCTATGGCTGTGTTGTGAATTAACAATCACCTGTGTTTGCTGAGTGGCTTGTGGCGTGGTGGTGCTGTCCTGTAGCACAGGTTCTGTTTCCATCTAGTGGTCGACAGTGTAATGACAACTAGTGGAAAGATGCATTCTCCTGCTGTCTCTGTCTGTCTGTCTGTCTGTCTGTCTGTCTGTCTGTCTGTCTGTCTGTCTGTCTGTCTGTCTGTCTGTCTGTCTGTCTGTCTGTCTGTCTGTCTGTCTGTCTGTCTGTCTGTCTGTCTGTCTGTCTGTCTGTCCGTCCGTCCGTCCGTCCGTCCGTCCGTCCGTCCGTCCGTCCGTCCGTCCGTCCGTCCGTCCGTCCGTCCGTCCGTCCTTCCTTCCTTCACATGGTTAAACTCTGCCAGGCGTTCTGAGAGTATCATTTCTCATATGTTCTTTCTCTACCTCTTTCCCTCCTCCTTGTGGATGCTTTCCTCGCCCAGGTGACAGATTTTGGCTTTGCCAAACGTGTAAAGGGCCGGACCTGGACATTGTGTGGCACCCCAGAATATCTGGCCCCAGAGATTATTCTCAGCAAGGTGAGACACCACTGATCCCCTTTAAACTTGGTGTGGGAGTCAATCTTTTTTCCTTTCACATTTACTCATTAAGCACTTGCACAAAATGTGACAATTAATTTGAACAATTTTAAAAGCAAACTGAATAGCTGAATGAATACTTGGATTACTGGGTTGTGCAAATTATTAAAAAAATTCAACTAGTAACTTTACTTGATTGTATGATGTGGCATAACATAGCAAAGCAACTGAACCTTTCGAGGGGATGCAGGTTGGGCTGGATAAATAAAATGCGGTCAAATAGTAGCTAGATGTGAATCAGGATCAATAAAACTAAAATATATCTCAAAATAACATATAATAATATCATGGTTTATGAAAATATTGAAAACGTGTCTCTAACTGTCTTCTCTCCACCAGGGGTATAACAAGGCAGTGGACTGGTGGGCGCTGGGCGTGCTCGTTTATGAGATGGCAGCAGGATACCCCCCCTTCTTTGCTGACCAGCCCATTCAGATCTATGAAAAGATCGTATCAGGGAAGGTGAGTTTGACCACAGTAATGTTGGCCATGCTGCCTTGCCTTCTCTCCTCTTATACTATGCTGATTGCTCTGACGCTATTCTGTCCTGTAACACAAACAAGTATTTTAACAAACTAACACATTTAAGTCAGTATCAGTTGTATTTTGTTTATATCAGTCTAACTTTACTAGTTTGGCTTCAGTTATATTTTTCTTGTGATCATAATCACTTAATCACTGATGTAGGCTCTGTATAGAAACATTTGTGTGGCAAGGTTAGATACAAGGCAACAGTTTTTAAAGGTTTTACAAAAACAATCCTACTAATGCAAAGTTCACACTACAGCACTTTCAAAGTTGTTGGATCACTGTGCAGTTCACACTACAGGAATTCTTAAAGTCGTTTTGAGTTCATACTACGCAATTGACTGGCGACAGGGTTCTCACTATGTTCGATCACAAAACCAAACCCTAACCCACACGGGAACAGACACAGTGAGTCAGACTGATCTTTTTGTCACATCACATTTGTATAGAAATAGCCAATCATGATTATTCCCAACTTTGCTGTACAATATTATCTAACTCATGAAAATTAACTCAATATTTGATAACTCCACACTTTTATTTTTACTTTGTGTGGCTCATTGATAAATCTATCTATTTCATGTAGTACTTTGCATAAAAGCTATATGCCTAAATCCAGGGGCACCTCACCACAACACATACTTTCACCCCGTACCTGCACTCTGATTTTCTGTAGTTGTCGCAGGTTCGTCCAGATATTCAGCCTGCCAGAAATCTAGTGTGCGAGCCCCTCAGATCATGTCTTGAAGAGTTCACAAACAGTGATATAGGCGTCACAAGCTTTTATTTAAGGAGACACATTCTCATTATTCTACAGCATGTTAGGGTTTGTGGATGTAGCTGGGAGAGCACCTCCACCGGAGGATCGATCAGCGCACGTGAGAGCTGCTAGCTGAATGGTCCTCAGGTTTAAAAGGCAGCAGTTGGCCTCTTTATGTTGTCTTAAGTGTATGTTTGCACCGGGTCTTTAAATAAAGAATGCTAAAACCTGAATGGTTCGTCTCTGGCTGCTGTGGTGAGAGCCCCACATTGAGCACCGGTGTGGCAGTAGACCATGCCACGGGGCAAACATACACTTTAAGACAGTTTGTAAGATTTAGGTGAAAGGGATCTATATTGGCAGGGACTGAATATAAAATAATCCTAGTGATGTTTTCACTGGTTTGTTTCATCTAAATTATAAGACTAGTTTTTTTTTTCGGAGTGGGTCCTCTCTACTGAGGCCACCAGGTTTTTTTACAGTCGTCCAAACTGGACAAACTAAACACCTTTTGATTTTTATGACAACTGAAGGATCCACAGGTTCTTTTTCATGTTTGGAAGGGGAGGGTGAGGTGAGGGGTATTTAGCTGCAATATGCAGCTTAACCACTAGATATCACTAAATCCTACGCACTGAACAGTTAAGTGATTTTTTTTTCTTTTTACTGCACTTTCTTTAAATCATCGTGGTTTGTTAGGATTTATAAAACACAGGAAAATCTGTGTATAAAGCAGCTTTTAGAATATTCTTGTGTTTTATCAATTAGGAATATTTTTTTACTAGTATATTTGAAAATTCACATGATCATCTCACATCTCTAATCTGACACTGTGTCCCTCCTCTCGCTTTCTGTCTTAGGTTCGTTTCCCATCTCACTTCAGTTCAGACCTGAAGGACCTCCTGAGGAATCTACTACAGGTGAAACTTAGATATATAACCTGCTTTCAGACATGCGCTGAACTCCAGAGATCCTCAGGAGTTTCTCCACAGGGGCTGTTTGTTTGAACACAAATATCTGTTGTTGGAGTTTCTGCAGAGTTTCTCCATCTGGTCCCTGGTTATAAAGTCTGCAGAAACTCTGGAGGAGCCGATGTGAGAACACAGCAGGAGTTCTGAGTAGTTCATGTGTGAAAGAAAACCTCTAGAGAAAGTCCGGACCCAACTCTCTGGAGTTCCTCCAGAGGACATGTCTGAATATATATATATTTACCTCCACCAAGGCCTAACAGTGCCCTTAAATTTAATCAAGCATCTAACCAAACTCTCTATCAGTCCCCTTAATATGCCCAATCCTTTTTTATATCAAGATCTATTAATTATTTCCTGGGAATTTAAACTTAAAAAGGTGATCAGAAAATTCCTGGATCTTCCCAGTACATTTTGTCTGCATCCACGTCAAAATGTACTTGGTTCAAATTGTCTTTTGTCCCATTCTTTCAGCAAGTTTCATGGAAATCTTGGCAGTAGTTTTAGTATAATCTGCTAGAACCCCCCCAAAACAAATGGACAGTGACAAAAACATAACTTTGGTGAAGGTAGCAAAGACCTCAGCCAATTTGATGATGAATTTTCAGAATTAAATCTAATGTAAAAGTGAGGAAAACGTTCTGGTGTTATCCTTCAGGTTGATCTCACAAAACGTTACGGGAACCTCAAGAACGGGGTCAACGACATCAAGGGACACAAGTGGTTTGCGACCACCGACTGGATCGCCATCTTCCAGAAAAAGGTACCATTATACTTTGCATGTTTTCAGTGTGGATGTGACTTCGCCTCTGTTATCTTTGCTTTTTAAGTCAGCTGTTTTTGACCTTGTTCAGGTGGAAGCTCCCTTCGTCCCCAAGTTCAAAGGACCGGGCGACACCAGCAACTTCGACGACTACGAGGAGGAGGAGATCCGGGTCTCCTTCAATGAGAAATGTTCTAAGGAGTTTGCTGAGTTCTAGAGTTAAAAGAGCGACAGAGGAAGAGAGAAAGGAAGTAGGGAGAGTCACAGGTTGGCTGGTCAAGTGGGAGACCTGGGGAGAGAGCCCTGTCTCCTGTCCAATCACAAGCACCAGCTACAAAAAAGAGGGGAAAATGGAATAGAGAAGGGAAAAAGAACCAGGAGACTGATAACCAGCAGTGTTGCCTTTTCTGTTGCTGTTTTTGTTGTGCTTTATTTATTATTCTGTCTTATTTATGAATCCCTTTATAATGAATGTGTGCTTCAGATTCATGGGTGTCGGGACCCTCACTTAATTAGAGTTGCCTCCACACAAGGTTTCCCCCCCCTCTTTTATCATTTCCTTCATCTTTTGTTCACTTCTGCACCAGAACATCAAGACATCGGTCTGTTCGAACCTCCAGTCTCTAAGTCATGACATAAAGCTAATCAAGTCTTGTACAAGCCGACGTCTCATTCTGCACAAAAGTTTATTAAATTTAAAACCTACTTCTCACCCGCGCTTTGCATTCATAGCGGGACGATCATGTTAATAAGTCAATTTAAAGGCGTGTCACACACGTATGCACTTTCAGCTTAAATGACTATATGTTTGGAAGTTTAGGTTACATTTTCCTGTATGATGTAAACATGGACCCTCTCAAATCATAGACAACATACTTCTACTGTATGTCTGTGGTATGATGAGCCAATAAAGAAGCAATCAGCAGTGGGTCATGTGCTCAAAGTCATTTTAGATGACACTTAAGGGGGAAAAAGTGAATTGAATTTTCAGTGTAACCCCATATTTACTTCTTGTCATTGTTAGCATAGCCCGGCTTTGTGCACATGTACAGCACTAAACTTTTAAATGTTATTAGATTCTAGTGGCTCTAATGATGTCATGTCACCTCACAAACGAGGGAATAATGAGAAGGGAACATCATGGAAATATCTCAGTTTTATCTGTGTTTCTGAGGAACACTGTTACATAATGGTATCTCAGGTTTGAACATATCACTCAATAGACATCCTATTAAGGCAAGTCGTCAGGATCAGAAGGTTAAGAAGGCGTGCTTCCGTGTTTGTTCTCCCCCTTCCAGAAGAATTGCTTTTGCTAACGTTAATGACTCTGTCTGGTCTTGAAAGCACTTGCTGTCTCTGCTCAGAGCTACTAGTCAAGTTGATTGTGCATGTGGAATCAACAATTTGACCCTTTGTCATTTCTAAATGAACGAGACCATGTGAGGCAGACTACCTCAAACTGCTTCTGGTCAACACAACTCTTTGACCAGTCATTGGTGGCGCTGTGGAAAGTGTGCTTTGGCTCTATGGTCTTCTATAGAAACTTGTGTTTATTTTCATCTCCCCCAGCACCCAACCCTCCTCCTTTCGGACCACACTTAATGTGACAGTCTTAACCCCTTTTACACTCGTCAATAAGACCACTTACACCTGCTAACATCTGGCTTTTGTCTGCAATGAGAACGGAAACAATCTGCAGTTACTCCCAGGTCAAACAACTCTGCGGTCGACACTCCGGCTCCAATCAGCGGTGTTGGAAATGTGACACACAGGTGAACGCAAGATAGCGATGCGAGAGAGTGCTTCGGTGTGTTTGTGAATTCAAATATATGTGAGAAAATAGAAAGGCAATCTCCTCTACTGGCAATGGGAAAACAGTTAATTGTGTTTTTTGTTGGTTTACTCACGTTTCAAAAAACCTGTGTATACCCTCTAATTTTGTTGTAAAGATGTATTATATGTTAAACGACTCTGTGTTGAAAACTTGTAGGTTTTGCTTTATTTTCTTTTTTCATGTGGTGATGAAGTAAAGAGGACTTGGTAATCTTTTGAACTAGGCTAGGAGAAGGCAGAGCAACTGAAGCATAACCGAGCAAGTGTGCTGAGAATTAACTAAAAATGTTCCTAGTGCACAGTGTGGAACCGTCTATTTAAAGTACACGACACATAGCACTTCAGGTGTCCAGCGTCTCCTTAACTCCTGAACTGTAACAGCAGGGGACTTAAGCAGAGCCCCAAAAAGTTGTAATTGTTGGATTCTTTCATTCAGAATTTCTAAAACAACACCAAGTGACACTAGTGTGTGTTTCATCTTTGAGAAAGCTGTATTTGAATGTGCGACCATCAACAACACAATTGATAATAATTGCTCATTTGGTTCATACAGGCCTTGTTTTCCTCACTTTTTATTCACTTTTGTCATTTCTGTCCAAAATGGTTGAGATATGGGGGGAATTATAACAAGCATTTTCTCAAAATTACACATTTGTAATGTGTAGTTATATGTATCTATCATTTGTCATTTGAATGATTTTCAATTTGCAGCTTGAGCTGAACGATCCATTTCAGATTAGATTTAGGTTTATGTAGCTCAGTTTCCATGGCTGAATTAACCTGATATTTGGGGATGGGCCCAACTCAAAACACAAATTCTCCCATTATCTGTACATTTTGTATAGTTGTGAAATTTTTGAATATTCTATGGCCCCAGGTTCACTGATTTATTTGAAGTGAAACTTATTGGGAATATGTACCATGTAAAGGCAGTATCAGATGAATTAATAACGGTCCTAAAAGGCAACTCCATTGACGTCTTACTTCACTTCCATAAAATATTACGTTTGCAGACTGTAGGCTGACACTTAATTTTGATGTATACGGTTGGCAATGCCGCCTCATAGCTAGGCAGTTCCTGGTTTGAATCCCGGGTTTGGCCAGGGTCTTTCTGTGTGGATTTTGAGACATAGTAATGGAACGAAGCCTGCAAATCAAATGAATGAAGCAGGATCCACCTTAAGACCCCTTATAATGCCAGCTGATCCTCAAGTTTGGCATATTCCCACAACAGTTCATCGAATTCAACACCATGAGAGCAGTGAACCTAGGGCAACTGAACAAGTCAGCAACTTATGACCAATGGGGTCCATTACACTCCCGGCGCTGTCCACCACTGTTTCACCACTTTTCGTATTCCACCGAGTACAGAGGTGAAGCTACTGCAAAAAGTATCAACCTGAAGTCAAAACCATGGTCTGATTTACAAACTGCTCTTGGATTATTATTACTATTATTATTGTTGTTATTATTATTATTGTCATGACATTGTAAACCACTTGTCGAGACTTTACATTTGCTGTATTTCCTCCATGTCCAGTTCAATGTTGACTCTTTCATCATCATGGAAAAAACGTTTGAAGTTATAAAACAATATTATTCTCTGTGTCCTCTCTGTTTTTTGCAGTGATACTGACTTCCTCCCTCTCGATGCAGGCACAATGCTGGTTCATACTGTCGCACTTTTTAGGGAAAGGAGACCCCCCTCCCAATGTAAACCATGTTATTCCCCCCCACCCCTGCCACACACATACATGCACACACGCAGACACGCACACACACAGACACACACTGCAAAGGGGAGCGTTTAAAGTCACGGGATCAGTGGCGTAAAAAAAACATGAAGTGTACTATTTTGCAACATGAGTATCATTCCAATAAAGTTTTACTGGTGAAATTCTACTGAACTTGTGTGTGTTTCCTGGGTGTTTTGGTTTATTTTGTAGCATCAGCAGTCACACAGTCGCAGGAAAGTGAACATTATTTGATGACACCACTTTAATCCAATGTTCTGGATGCTCCAGTGTTTGTGGCCCAGAGGTCAGAAGCGCCCGATGCGCAGTGGAAACAGTCATCCACCCATCTGTTGGCTCTGGTTCGCCATAAGGCTTAAAAAACCACCACACTCGCTGTCTGATTTGTGTGTTTTTCTACAGATTACAAACTGCTGGCTGATCAGATCGAGGCTGCGAACAAAGAACACGTCTCCGATGCGCTCAACGCGAACCTATTCCACCTTAAATGCCATTTGCGTCTGCGTCGTAGAACCATAGGCGCCATCTTCGGTCTACCTTAAGCGCACAATGTGGCCAACCAGCGCAGGCGGACCAGCCAGGCTTCCGTCCTCGTTCTCCTGCCGGGGATCGCACTCCGGCTCCAGCGTCACTTCAGAGACAACAGGGGGGGAAGCAGAAGGAGACGCACCCGGGCCAAACCCGGGCCAAACCCCCATCAGGAGAAGATGTCCGAGCCCAACAAGTACCGAGAGTGGATCCTGGAAACAATCGACTCCCTTCGCTCCAGGAAAGCGCGTCCGGACCTGGAGAGGATCTGTCGAATGGTCCGGAGACGACACGGGTCAGACCCGGACCGAACCAGGACAGAGCTGGACAAACTGATCCAAGAGCAGACGGTGCTCAAAGTTAGCTACAAGGGCTCCATCTCGTACCGGAACGCGGCCAAGGTGCAGAGGAAGAGCCGAAAGAAGAGTGAGTTCATCCCGGCGGCGGCAGCGAGGGAGCGGAGCAGACACGAGCATCCGAACAACAGCTTCACCGACCAGGAGGAGGGAGAGGAGCCGGAGCCCAGCCCGGAGCCCAGCCCGGAGCCCAGCCCGGAGCCCCACACCCAGACCTCCGGCACCCGGACCCCCGGCACGGAGCTCGATCCTGATGCCTCCAGCCGGAGCAGCGGAACCGGGAGCCTCGACTGTGGCGCTGCAACACCGGGCTGCAAAGAGGAGCCAGCAAGTGCACCGAGAGACGAGGGGTTCGAACCTCAGGCAGCGGCGGGAGGCTGCACGGAGCCCGGGGCCGGCAGCGGCCGCGGGGCGACGCCGAGCAGGAGCGATGCTGTCCGCGGAGGAATGGAGCCGGGTCCGTCCGGAGCGGAGAGCCGGAACCAAACTTCCAGCCTCCCGCAACAACAACAGCAGAGGCAGCCCGCGCCCCTCCAGCCCGAACTTGGAGTCGGAGGAGGGGGGGGCACCGGAGCGGCGGGGACCCGGGCCAGCTCCTCCGACCTGGGCGACCGGCTGGTGGCGTCCGTCCGCCGCCTGTCCGAGAGGAGCCGCCGGGGGGGGGGCTCCTCCGCCGCCGCCGCCTCCTCCTCCACCGCCGCGGCCAGAGGCCACACGCAGCCGCTCGGACTCAAGGAGATCCTGGGCTACCTGAGCAGCCAGGAGCAGCTGTCCGAGGAGAAGCTGACCCGAGGCAGAGTCAAGCTGGTCCTGGAGCGAGAGGTGGCGAGAGGCCGGCTGCGCAGGACCCGCTGCGGGAACATCACTCTGCCCCCGGGGGGGAGGGTGGAGGTGGAGGTGGAGGAGCCGGCGTCCAAGAGGAACGCGTCCGCGGACAGACTTGGGAAGAGCGCCCTGCAGGAGGAGAACACACCGAGGAGCAAGGTGAGCGATGCTGACTTCACATGTCCAACATGTCCAACACGTCCCACATGCACAGAACTGAAGTGCGTGGGTTTGAAAACAATGATCCTGCAGCAGGACGCGCTCAGCGGCTCCCAATACTTGTTTTTTTCGGGTTAAACCTCGAAGCAAAAGTGTTCGATCATGCCTTTGTGTGTGTGTGCATGTCTGCGGCCGTGTGTGTGGTGTGTGTGTGTGTGTGTGTGTGTGTGTGTGTGTGTGTGTGTGTGTGTGTGTGTGTGTGTGTGTGTGTGTGTGTGTGTGTGTGGCTTCCTGCGGCTTCCTGCACAAAAGGTGCGGGTTATTACATCTGCGTGCAGTCAGCTCCGGAGCGACATCCCCGGGATACGCGTGCACGCCATTAAAAGAGCGTCTCTGCGTGAGCGCGTGCACGGCCCGCCTCTGGTTCCGCATCTGTGACTCCGGGTCCGTGGTTCCTCTGCAGAACTTCAGCCGAGCCCAGCGGGATCGCCTGGGCCCGCAGCGCACTACAGGAGGAGGCGTCTGTCTTAAACTTGAGACGCGCCGCTGCCGCTGTCTTGCCGCTCTCTAGCCGCGCCTCATGCTCCTCCTGTTTGTGTGATTTTGGAGTTGGGATTCTGACCTTGTAGTCAATGTTGTTGTTGTTATACTCTGTGTTAAACTTGACACGCCCCCCTGACCCTCTCCCGCCGCGCAGAGCGACCGACCGCGCAGTTCACGCAGATCTCAGTTTGCGTGGCTTTCGAGGCGCAGTTCCAGCCCTGTAGTGATTGTCGTTACAGTTGTTGTTGTTTTCTCCTCTCGCTAACGCCGCGTCTCCCCGTGCCCGCGCCCCATCAAATCCTTTGTATGGTTGCTGACAGCGCCCCCCCCCCCCCCCCCCTCTGTGGGCTTACAGCGGTGTTTCTGTTTCTGTCCGAGTTGGAGGCGATCCACACCTTCCGCCCCGAGACGGAAGCGCAGACCTCTAATCTGTGCCAGAGCCAATCCCGAGCAACAACTTGGATACAACTCAGGCGCTGCGCACTCACCCTCAAGCCCCCCAACCCCCTTTCTTTTTGTCAAGTTTTTTATTTATTCATGTATATAAAAACATACAATCAAACTCAAAAAACAACATTTATAACAGCATCAACAGACAGTATACCCATCATACAACCATATATACAAAGGCCTCCTGCAAATCGATATTTTCTTTTTTTTTCTTGAAACAACCAGAATGTACATCCAGCACCATGTCTACAAATTTTTCCATATGCCCTATCTACAAAAAAATACGGTCCCAGGCCCTCCTAAAATCTTCCTCTTCATTGTTCATTCTAGCCAACATGCGTTCATAAGATGCAACCTCTGACATCATTTCCATCCATTTTTTAACGTCTGGGGCAACTGTACTTTTCCATACTCTAAGAATCGTTCGAGCCGCTGTGTCCCGACTTTTAAAACTACCCGATCATATTTAGATATATTTGGAATTTCTGTTTGATCCCCTAACAAACACAGTCTTGGTGATACAGGTACCCAACCCCCTTTCTGATGGAAGTTTATATGTGCTGTTGCAGCCGCCGCCCTCGTCTCCTGTACAGGAGCACGAGCCAATGGAAACAAGCAGCGAAGAAGTGGAACGGGGAGAGAACGAGGAAGAGGAGGAGGAGGAGGAAGAGGATGCTGATGATCCCCGGAGTTCTGATGAGGAGGGAGGACCAACGCCTGTAGCCATGACAACCGAACCAGGGCTCACGGAGAAGCCCGCAGAAGATGCTGAGATCCAGGCAGCGTCAAAGGAGGGGAGCCCCCATCAGCGGCAGCAGCCCAGTGGCAAAGGTGTGTGCGTGTGCGTGTGCGTGAATACGTGTGCTGAGTGCAAAGTAAAGTAAGTTATAAGTTAATTAAACACAGTCGAATGCCATTAAACTCTATTGTTTATACATTGTGAATACAAATTATACCATCCTGACTCATGCTAATGCTCTAACTAAAAGTCTTCATGGCTGTTCAGATTTTCTGTCCCTTTTAGAATTTAACATATTTAAGTTCTAATTTACACATTAAGGATGTAGTTCCTTCCCCTCCTCTCCTGTGCGTCCTCTCAGGGATGGATTCCCTGGTGTTGCAGTGTAGCAGTGCACCCTTGGAGGAGAGAGCTGACCTCCCTGATCAGCCACATATGGCAGCAAAAGTAAGTGAAGGTGTGCATCTGTGCATCTGTCCTGACGGTTTTTATTCACTATGCATTAATCAAATGAATAATTGAAATTACTACCCTCACACATGGAATGCTGAGTAATGATATGATGTGTTTATATGACTTTAATAATGCAAAATCTATTTCTTTGAACACATAATTACTAAGTTACAACACATCATTGTCATTGTGTTTAATAAGCATAAAAATAAGTAAAGGTCATACCTCCATCAAGGCCCAGCAGTCCCATAATGAAACCACATTTGAATTCACTAGATCTGGATTTTGTATTACTTTCTGAGAAATCAATGACATTTTAAAAAAATGCGCATATCTCACAATGTAGAAAAAAGTGTGAAAAGATTCCGCCCATACAGCCTCTTCCCACCAAGAAAAACATTACCTCCTTGGAGGTAAATATTCAGCAACCTGGTAGCTTTATGCCCAATAACATAAAGACTGTCTGATGATGTCGAAGTACATGCTCAAAAAAACACATCTTATTTTCGTTGTGTTATCAAAAATCTTCTATTAAATGGACATTAGTTCCCTGTCAGACAAGAGTCTGTGCACCAAGTTTCACAGTAATATGTTGGGTAGTTTTTGCGTGAACCTGCTGACAAACCAACCCACAAACAAACGGACTGACGATTTGTGTGGTCCTCACACTGATGCCTTTTACATCTCTAGTACAGGCAGCCTGAATCACAGCTGATGGAGATACACTGAAGAAGAATGAGCAGTGAACAGCTCAACAGACATAGACAGTGTGGTTTGTCCAAAATTCAGAATGTATCTAGAGAAGGAAAAAGAGATGTCCTTAATGAGGGATAACATATTTTTGTACAGTGTACAATATTTAACCATGAGGGGGAAAAAATGAATGTGAAATTGTGTAGATTAGCATATAATTAACATGTCAGCATCTTACTGTTTTTTAACATTTGTGTTGAAAACAAGCTACAGCTAATTTTAAAGTATTTCTAAGTGACCTAACAGAAGTGAAGCTGTGTGTGTAACAACTCACTTCATCCTCATACATGCTCTGTGAATTTAGAATTTTGAGCAGTTTTTTGGTATAGTACATGCACAACTGGGTTTTTACTGAAGACACTCTGGTGTGCATAACAAAATGAATGATGGATGAATTCATTTTAGCTGTGAGCAGGTACGGGCTGAGTTTGAGTGACGTCTCTTTTTATGAGTGGAAGAGTTACACCCGCACTAGACATTTATCATTTTACTAATTCAGGTAGCCTGATTCCCACAATCAACTCCATCATAGCTCCACCCAAGTTCAACCTGAGCAGACACCTGCTTGTAAATTCCCACTTTTGTGTCTGTGTGTTATAATAGCACATGGTAGTGTGTGTACCCATACTTATATCTTTGTGAGGACCATATTGAGTATATCCCGTATGTGTATGTGACGACATTGGTCGTTGTCAAGTTTTTAAAGGGCTGTTTGAGGTTGAAAGACTTGCTATTAGGGTTAGAATTAGGTTAAGGTCTGGTTAAGGTTAGGATAAGGGGCTAATAAAATTTTTATGTCAATTCTTGTCCTTACCAAAATGAAGGACTGTGTGTGTGTGTGTGCTCTTACAGCTGTCTTTATGAGGACCAGTTTGAGTCTACAACCGATTGGAGTGTGGACATTTTGGCCGGTCCTCACTTTGTTGCCCCCCTTTAATGGACTGTTTGGGGGTTAAGACTTGGTTTTTGGGCTAGGGTCAGAATTATGTTTAGGTTAGGATTAGGCATTTATTTTGGATGGTTAGGGATAGGGAAAGGGGCTAGGGAATGTGTGTATGTGTGTGTGTAAGTTCCATCAGTTTCCATCAAGCAGTCACCATGCAGACTCAGAGAAGTGTAACATAAAACACAGACACTACAACTCCTGTACCAACATTTGCCAACTTTCTGGGTTGCTGTTTTCCGAGGTGGCGTTCATGTAAATTTATCCAGCAGTGAACACTTTTTTCAATTTAGTCCAACACCACATGAATGCACAGGGCTGTCAGTGGTCCAGTTGAATTGTGGGTTATATGGACCAGGTTTTGGCAAGGGAAGGATATAAAAGAAATTAAAAAAAAATACAATAACTGCTGCATTTATTTTCATCTGTTATTTTTAACTAGGGTAATATGAGCACAATGCTAAGGTAAATGCTAAAAAAAACTAAACAAGGAGCTGTTCTATGTCCAAAGTCGATTTCTGTCTCCTTTCTACTGCACTACTTTAACAGCTACTGATCATGAGGGGTGTTATTAGTCAATATAGTTGTAGACAATCCTTTTTTTCCAGGTGCTGCAGTGTTTTATCTTTTCAGAGACACATGCAGAAAAAACTCACTGAATAACAGACAGGCTGTTTTGGACAGACTTTAACTCTCCACTGGGCACGACTCCTCATCTTTGTCAAACTCTTGCTCCCCTTCTTACCTCACACCATCATCATTTACACTTCCACAGCAGATGGTTGAAATGTCTTAGTGCAGTTTTGTCACAAAGCCAAATTCCCTCATCCTTCACTTTAGATGACTTTAGATGTCCTGCTGATATTTTCAAAATGATTTTACCACTTTCACCAGTAGTTTTCAGCTCTGTCGTATTCCAGAGAATAGATATCGTCTTTGTGCCATCGTCTCATGTTTTATCTTCATCTTTGTTTGACCGCCCTCTCTTCTCTCCAGACACAGACCCAGCCGCAGCATGACGGGACCAACCACACCTCCTCAGGCTTCAACAGTGAGTTTGGTTTTACTTATCGTAGCATAATGTGTGTGTCTTTGTGAGCGTTTGTGTTCGGTGGTTTGCAGCGATAACAGGGACTCCCATTGAGCTTCATTTTTTATCCCCGTAGACATGGAGTGTATGACAGAGGTCGGTGTGTCGTCCTGCCTGCTCACACCCACTGCCTCCCCGAGAGACTCCGGCCTGTCTGAGGAGCTAGGGATAAATGGAGGCGTTGGCAGTGGAGGGTGAGTACAGCAGACTTACACGAGACGGTCATAGGGCTGAGGAGCATCGTATCCGACCTTGCTGGTTTTTTTGGGTCTGTTACTAATTCCATTTCTCTCTTTTATATTAATTGTAAACAAATCCAACATTTTTAGCCCTTTGAGTCTGAAAACCTCTGCAATGCTGTGAAAGAGATGGGCTGTACTGGATAAGGAATCAGAAATCCAAATGTTTTCACTGTGTTTTGGTCAATGGATCATGGTTAATCAACTCTCAAGAAAAGGTCAATACAAGGTGGAAATCATTATGCCTCCGTGTTGGCAACAGCCAAAGGTCGAGGTAAATGTGATGTTACAAAAGATCTCAGGAACATTTTGAGGGAATGTTTGGTAATAACATTAAGTTGGACTCAAAGATGAAATAATTCGATTTTGATGGTTGAATGTCAATGGTAAAAGTCACGGCGACCACATGTTCTGAATGTGATATATCTGGAACACCCAATGGGAATTTCATAACATCTGGCACAAACCTACCCTTTGACTTAAAGCTCAATGTCACAAAACCCTTTTTGACTTGTGAGCACATTATCCTAAGGATTCAGTGTGTAGCATTCAGGGACATCTAGTGGTGAAGTTGCATGTTGCAGCTGAATACCCCTCACCTCAACCTCCACTTCCAAACATGAAAGAGAACCTGTGGTAGCCTTCAGTTGGCGTAAAAAACATGGCGGCCTGTCGGCCTCCGTGGAGAGGACCCCCTCCCGGTCTACAATAAAACTATTTAAATATACAAGGACTATTCTCGAGTAAAGAAAACAACAATTCGTACATTTAAGATAGAACACACTGGTGAAAACATCACTATAATTACTTTATATTCAAATTTATATTCAAATTCACCTGAAACACTGAATCCTTAAGAAGCACCCTGAGAGAATTCTTTCAATTTTGGCACAAGTGTTCACACTCACGGACGAACTGATTAGATATCAGGGCTCAAAGGCCAAACATCCCAGTGACCTCATCTGAGTGTTGAGATTTTTTTAAAAGTAAAATAAAACTGTCCTTGTCGGCGGAGACATACTGCATATGGAGAAACTAGTTTTTCACATGAAACAGTTCGTTTGAGTTCTTTATCATATCACACCTGCAGTAACATTGAATCAACCCTTGCAACAACAGCCCACTCACTGCAGTCCTGCTAGGTTTACTCTTCACTAGACACGTCTAAAGCTATGATATCCTTGGATTCAAATAAGCATAACAGATACATGGTATATTCCTTAAAGAGGCTCAATTTGAACTGTACTACAGACATGTTCACTTCTTCACAGTCAGATTGACAGTTTCTAACTTCAGTCAATGTCCTGCTGTATTGTGGTGTATTTTTTAGAAACTATGAGTCCTAGACTATTCAACTAAATAAATGGGTACTTGTTTGTGACTCATTCTCATTGTGTCATTTAAGCTTCAGTGTTCAGAGGAAATATCTACTGTGCATGTACTGTGTGGCCCTGTGAGGTTAATCTCCATCTCTTTATCTAATAAATCATCAATGGGCATTTCATGTTTTTGGTCACAGGTTCACTTTTCCTGATTATATTATCACCCTATCACCATCTGCGCCATTCAACATTCATCTGAATCTAATGTCTCTATTACTCCTGTTTACACTATCAATGAGTCGTCAAGGTTCAGTTTAATCAAATATAACAACACAGAAATCCCAATGCTCCCATTCTAATCATCCTACACTAATTAACAAACTACAGAACATGAATACACATGAAATAAAACAATGAATAAAAACGATATTGAACTAGAATGACAATCAGCAGAGTACATACCTCCTTCAAGGCCCAACAGTTCCCTAATGAAACCACATTTAAATTCACTACATCCAGATTTTTATTTTGATCTGAACCAAATTGCACACAATCATACATATCAGTCCCCTCAACGTACCAGATTTTTTACTCAAGATCCATGAATTATTCTCAGAGAAATCAATGACAATGTTTAGGAATATCCTATCTCACAATGTTGAAGAAAGTAAAACAAAATCCTGCCCCAAAATGTAATGGGTTCTTCCCTAACACTGTACATACTGCTTTCACCCACCAAGTGTCCTGGTAATCTGTCCAGTACTTTTGATCCAATCCTAGTATTTTAGGCTGAGGTAACTACAAGCGTGGTATCAACACACTTGTCAGCTCTGACAAAGCTTGCTTTCTCCTGCACGTTTGTAATGGTCCGATGGGCCGTCTGTCCTCTTACTCATATCTGTAGGTTCATGAAGTGTGAGGGGACCAGTGGGAACCCGGTGGACTGGACAGTTTCTGATGTGGTCAGCTATTTCACGGCAGCAGGTTTCCCTGAGCAGGCCGCTGCCTTCATGACCCAGGTGAGTCTGTGATCCTCTTTAGCAACCACCAGAGGGCACCACAGACAAGTTGAATATCTACGATTTGAACCTTAACACCTGTCTCCGCATCTGCATTGCTCTGCTCTCTTCTTCAGGAAATCGATGGCAAGTCTCTGCTCCTCATGCAGCGCAATGATGTCTTGACTGGCCTGTCAATCAGGCTCGGCCCTGCCCTCAAGATCTATGAGCGGCATGTGAAGGTTCTGCAGAAAACACACTTTGAGGACGACGACTGCTAACGACGTTCATATGAAATACACACAGTTGTGTCTGTGTCTACATATTATCTCAAGTTATATAAAAATGCATGCACGATATACAGTATAGACTTTGCTTTTCATCTCAACAAACACAAACACCTCTGTTTGTCTTTCCCGTCGTCCCCTACGACTGCTCAAGACCATCAACAAGGATTTTCTACTAAACTGAGCGCAAACATCGGCAGGAGAAAGCAGACTTTGAAGATGCAGGAGGTTCAAGACAGACATGCAATTTCTTTTTTTATCTACAACGATCAAGCACTTTGCATTTTCTTGATATACCCTGCAAGATGTTTTTTCCATAAACTGTTCTTTCATGTTTACCTCAATGCACATTTTGAATGAGGTCCTCTTTTTCGGCATTGACTTTTTTTTGGTTTGTTGCCAGAATGCAAGAGTTTCGTGCCGTGGGCGCGTGTAAGTTGATGCACACATTGACGCAGCATGTTGGAATGAACAGCTACATTATAAATTGACCAGAGTGGAAGGATGAGATTGTGTTTTGTTGCTGCTGACCCATCGTAGTCTTCAATGTCAAGATCAAATCTGGTGCAATAAGCAATATACGCTGATGATTTCCCTGCACCTCTGAGAGGGTGCAGCACCAAGTCAGGTCATTGATCAGCAGGTGGTGGATTTTTATGATAAAAGTCTTATTCATAAATATGCTCATAATGTTTTAAACAGAGTCGGCAATGATCTCTGATCTTTGCATGACCAAATCAGTGTCTGCTTTCACAAAGATAGACTTTGATAGGGCTTAAAAGTCAGATGCCTGAATTTATCTCCTGCACAAATAGTGACCAAGTAAAACTAATTTGCTATGAGCAGTGGGTAGATCACAACTTTTTTAAAACTAAAATATGATTGACTGGACAACACTCAGCTCCATTCACCCCAACAGAAAACATTTACCTTCTGGAAGGATATAATGTTTTGAAAGAACTCAATGTAAGTGCGTACCTCCACCAAGGCCCAACAATCCCCTCTTGAACCCACATTCATATTCACCAAATTCAGATTTTTATTTTGATCTGTATGTTGATCTAAACATACATTTAAATCATTTTTTTAATTCTCTGATAAATCTATTAAAATGCTGAAAAAACATCCTATGATCCTGATCTGCACCAAAATTTAGAGGGGTTCTTCCTCAGGTCGTACCCCACCCCTCCAAAAAATGTAATGTAAATCGGTACAGTAATTTTTGACGAATAAACAAACAAAAAGCATAACCTCCTCGTGGACCTATTCCAAGATTCAGCAGAGAAGAACCTTTGTTAGTATTAAATGTCAGTGCGGTGGCGAGCTGAGATGAGGTGCTGTGTCTTCAGGACGCTGTACCTGTGCAGGCTCATCACTCAGGATCAGGACTGGGATTCACCAGTTCTTTACCAACCTATCCTGAAGTTTGTATTTGAAATCTTTTGTTTAAAAGTTTATATTGACTGCTGAACTAGTTTACTTAATCAGGTTGCCCCAATAAAACAGACCCTACCTGGTTAAGTTAATGACTAATGTGTAAATTGACAGCCTAAGTGCCTGTGGCAGAACATTTAAACAGTTTAAAACAGGAAGGTACTTGAGGATTATACAATAAAACAAAATTGCAAAAAGTAAAGTTTCAGAGGTGCAAAACATTTAGCATTCAGAACTATGGGTTTATGTGGTTTATATTTACATTACAGAAAAATTTGTATTAAAAAGTAAGAAGTATTCAGTTTACAATGAGGGGGAGATAATAGTGGTAAGAAAAATGTCTGCCAAGACTGACGCCCTATCTCATTAAGTTAAAGAAAGATCTGTCCCTTTCTACAGATATGTGCCAAAATGGAATGGAGATTTTCTTGGCCCATGTCCCATCCTTCCACCAAATTCAGTGCAAATCAGTTTTGTATTCAAAATCTTGTTGACAAACACACAAACGAAAAGGAGAGAAAACGTAACCTCCTGGGTGGAGCTAATCTCCACATTAAACCCACATCAGACAAATCTAATAACAAAACAAAGACTGATCTAACACCAGTCTGAAAATGTATTTTTAAATGTTGATCAAACACACCAGCCAACTGAACTGAACAATCAACCCTCCCTGTGTGTAGTGGGGTGGATATGTAAATATACTTAAACATACTCCAGTCAACACATTTTGAATCACTGGAATACCTTTAAGGGAAATATGCTAAAGCGAAGTCAATCAATTAATCTCATACCAACATAAATAGTGTTTATGTTGTTTACTGGTCCTCCCTCTTAGCCATGTAACAACATACATTCCATGTCTTTCTATTTTAGTGACTGTTTCTGTTTTCAGCACATTTCTTCTTAAACCGCCTCTACCTCTCTCCTGTCATTGCTCCCTTTACCTCCACTTTTTCTTTTCCAAGAACACATTTTCAGGTTACTTCTGTCGTTGGAAGGTGTGTGTTGCAGTGGTTGTTGCCGCTCCGTGTGCGTCAATTCATTTGTTTCTGCTCTCATGTGAAGGAGAGGATGGCTGCGTTTGAGTCTAACACTCTGTTGCTTGTCTCCTGTTATTTGTTGAAGGACGTTTTTTAGTAATAAACAATTAAATTAAAAGTTGAATTGTTGTTGTTGTTGCAAACGTGTTGATACCACGCTTGTGTAAGTTTGTGTAAGTGTGTGTATGTTCCAGGAATTCATACATTATACAGTCACATTATGGGGAATATAGGGTTAGATTTAGGTTAACATTTAAGATAAGGTCAGGTTAGGTTAAGGGTTAGAAGTATGGTAAAGGTGTGTGTGTGTGTGTTTGCGTGTGTGTGTGTGTGTGTCAGCTGGATCTCAACAACATCTCCCTTCAGTCATATTGACAAGGAGTCAAACACCATGCAAAGACATCTAGAAAATGAAACTCTGCTCTTTAGAAAAAAACGCCTGTGTGCAGCATTTATTTAAGCCCATAAATATTTCACATTATGTCCGGATGTGTTCCCCACAACAAGCTCTGCACTTGTGCTTGTATTTTTCTGCTCAGAGGCAGAGGGGAGGAGGAAATATCACGCTATATCTGGACTGGGACACTCTCCAAGGTAAGTGCTTGGGATCCCTGCGTGTTGTTGATTCCACCAGAGTGTGTGTGTGTGTGTGCGTGTGTGCGTGTGTATGCACATGATGGGGTTACAAATAACAAACAGGGAACCATATTAATACCTCTGCTTGATAAACAGACAGGCTGCAGCTCCCACAAAAACATGGTGGCTCAAGTCAGCAATGGAAAAAGAAGAAAACAGTGAGACTTGACGTCGGCAGGGCCCTTGGGAAGACCAGAAACCACACCAGATCAGATCCGACCAGACCAGGCTGAACCTGAAACCTCTGGCACTGATCAGATCAGAACAGAAATCCGACCGCACAACATCAGCTCCTGAAGATACACCACGGTAAACAAGTGAGTGACGGCACAGAGGGGGCGAACCTGGAGTGTGAAAAACTGAAGATATCTGCCAGAGACAAAGGACAGCAGTCATGCCAGGATCAGGAGCAGCAGAGTGAGTGAAACAGCTGCATAATTACAGAACGTGCATGTGTGGGCGCAGTCTATAGGTTAATATATACTGTATATATGATTACTCATGCTCATTGGAACATGATACACTAGTTACTGCATGCTAAAGATGATTTTTACAATAAACTTAAAAGTAGTAGTAGTTGCTATGGTCAGATCCAAGAGAGTCTAAATACAGCTCAGTGTCACATGAGGAAATCAGAGCTACGAGTGAAAAGCAGAGTCATAATGTGCCTGTTGTTGTTCCGAAGCCCGAAGGCAGAAGATTTCTCCACCGCCATCCTGAAGCAGAAACACAGGCCCAACAGACTCGTGGTGGATGAAAATGTCAGTGACGACAGCAGCCTCGTCAGCCTGTCACAGGTGTGTATATGTCAATATAAGTATATTCAAGAACTTTATTGTCACTGTGCAAGCACAACAAAATAGTGTGTCACCCTGAAATCAAATTGTGCCTGATTTACAAAGAAAAGTACATAAAAATAAATATACAAATATATAAATATAAAAAACGATATATACTTAAAATAAAAAAATAAGCAAAAAAAAGGATTAAGTTCTTCAATAAAATCAAAATAAACACAAGTCACGATACTGAGGGTGCAAAATACATACAGTATGATTTATAATATAATAAATAGGAATATTGCACAACTATATGTTGACATTATTAAAAAAAGTTAAGAAGTATATATAAGTAAACACACGTCGTGGTAATGAGGTGGCAAAGAGCAAAAAGCATCAGTAAAGTGAAATAAAGCTTAATCAATCAATCAATCAATCAATCAATCAATCAACCAACCAATCAATCCATCCATCCATCCATCCATCCATCAATCCATCAATCAATCAATCAATCAATCAATCAATCAATCAATCAATCAATTAATCAATTAATCAATTAATCAATCAATCAATCAATCAATCAATCAATCAATCAATCAATCCATCAATCCATCAATCTATCAATCAATCAATCCATCCATCCATCCATCCATCAATCAATCAATCAATCAATCAATCAATCAATCAATCAATCACTCAATCAAATTGTATTTGCATAGGCGATATTCACTAATCAAAAATGTGTCTCTTTGGGCTTAACAAGCTGTGACATCCTCTGTTCTTAACCCTGGAGAGTGAGGACAAACCACAAACCACAAAACCCCTAATAACAGGGGGGAAACGTAGAAACCTCAGAGAGCCACATGAGAGGGATCCCTCTCCTGCAGGACGGACAGCAGTGCAATAGATGCCGTGTGTTGCTGAACACAACAAAATAAAAGTATTTAAAACATTGAATAGAAGAAACAGTTTGTAACAAGATGTAAAAGTGTGTCAACGTTTAATCTATTTGTACATAAGAAAATTAAATAGATGGTGTCCAATGTGTGTGATGTCTTTTATGATGTTCTTTGCCCTCCTCCTCTGTGTGTGTGTGTGTGTGTGTGTGTGTGTGACACCACCAGAACAAGATGGAGGAGCTGCAGCTCTTTAGGGGGGACACAGTGGTGTTGAAGGGGCGGAAACAACGTCAGACCGTGTGCATCGTCCTGAGTGACGACACCTGTTCGGACGAACGGATCCGGCTGAATCGTGTGACGCGCAGCAACCTGCGAGTCCGCCTCGGTGATGTCATCAGGTGGCTGGCACACAGTTTAGTTCAGGTCGTATTTGTCAGAATATAAGTTAACACAAGGTCACCGGTCTAATGACAAGCGTTGGACGAGGAGAACAGGTCAGCCCAGAAATAAGAGAAAAAAATGTAATTTAAATATAGCTCAATATAAATAAATCAAATTCAATATTTTATACATTAAGATTGTGAGGATGCAAAAGACAAAGGGACTAGTGTATATGTGTATGGGTTTTTTCTCATCATACTCTTTAAGTTTGAGAGCAGGACTTAATTTCATGTTTTGATTTTTTTAATGCTTTGACTTAAAACCCGAGAACAGACGTTCCACATGTGCACAGAAGCAGTTTGAACATGAGCAGAAGAGCTGTCGCACGTGAAATGTGTCCAAGCAACAAAATATCTGAGTCCAAGCAGCCAGTTTGAGCACAAGCTGAGCAAATCTAAACACGCAGAGGCTGTTCGAGGGCAAGCGCAAGATTTCATGTTCAGATTTTCTAACGCTCTCACTTAAAAAGCCTGCATCTGCTCACACTCAAACAGCCTCTGCTTGTGCTTGTTGCTCTGCTTGTGCTCAAACTGTGCGCTTGAACTCAGATATTTTGTTGCCTGGACAGATCTCCTGCGCTCCAGCTTTAGTGAGAGCAATACAAAATCTGAATGTGAAATCAATATACGATTTTCAGTTAAACTGAAAGCCAGGGACACCAGCTAATGTGTGTGTATGTGTTATCACAGTATCCATGCCTGCAGTGACATCAAGTATGGAAAAAAAATCCACGTCCTCCCGATAGACGATACCATCGAGGGCCTGACTGGGAGCCTCTTCGATGTTTTCCTCAAACCTTACTTCCTGGAAGCTTACCGGCCCGTACACAACGGTACCACTACACCTCCGCCGCCGACAACCAAAATCATCACAGAAACAAAAGCCCAGAACAGGTTCAAATTACTCTGTGTGTCGTTACTTTTTATTTGTGCCGTCAGGTGACATCTTCCTGGTGAGGGGCAGCATGCGGGCGGTAGAGTTCAAGGTGGTGGAGACGGACCCCAGTCCTCACTGCATCGTCGCCCCCGACACCGTCATGTACTGTGAGGGAGATCCAATCAAAAGAGAGGTCTGTGGTAGATTAATGAGCCTCTAGTTTGTCGTCAGTGTGTGTTAACATTCCTGCAAAACTTTGTGAAAGGACTAGATAAAATTGGCTGTTACCTCTATATTATGTTCGCTGAGACATGAAACAAACTAAAAAGTTAAAACACACTTCAAATAATACATTTTTCTCAAAGTTGATTATAGTCAATTAAGGTCATTCTTATCTCACTCACGTTTGATGATTTTTCCAGGAAGTTTTGGTTTTGGTTAGCTACTGTAGATGCAATAAACCACTGAACACAACAGAGTTCACATCTGGAATATTCTGGCTTGGGAGGAATTGAAGACGTGTCATCAATCTTTATCTACAGTCTATGCAGACAGTTCACATGATCAGAGTTTTGCATTCTGTCCTGTGACAGGACGAGGAGGAGAACCTCAATGACATCGGCTATGACGACATCGGGGGCTGTCGGAAGCAGCTGGCCCAGATTAAAGAGATGGTTGAACTTCCACTCAGGCACCCGGGTCTCTTCAAGGCAATAGGAGTTAAGGTGTCACTCGCACACACTCACAGACACACACACACACACAAACACACACACACACTGACCCCATCCAACCATAAATCAGCTTCTTCCTATCCGAACATTAGATATTTGTCCTCTCTCGACTCAGTGTGTTTGTCCCATCTCTCTGCCAGCCCCCCAGGGGCATCCTGCTGTACGGCCCTGCAGGAACAGGGAAGACCCTGGTGGCCCGAGCCGTAGCCAATGAAACTGGTGCCTTCTTCTTCCTCATTAATGGTGAGACTTGCTTTACAGGGACACACTCAGACCATTTGTACCAGTGAGATGAAGAAATATACTGATCCTGCTCTTGCAAAGTGAAAACAAATTATAATAAGGTCTTCACAGTTGTTTGAATCAGATAGGAACTTCTAATCTTTGCACTATTTTTCATATTAATGGCTTTGTGTTGGAGAAAAAGTGTTTCGTAAAACAAAATAATAAGCACATTTATCTGTGGCAAGGTCCTGAGATCATGAGCAAGCTGGCAGGAGAGTCCGAGAGCAACCTGAGAAAGGCGTTTGAGGAGGCAGAGAAAAATGCTCCAGCCATCATCTTTATTGATGAGCTGGATGCAATCGCTCCCAAGAGAGAGAAGGTAAACAACAACAACAAATTAGGAGGCTTTTTTATGTTGTATCAGATCAGAGTACGTGCAGGAACTATGTGTCACATCAGGCGCACTTTATGTTTCATGTCATAAAATAACTGTGTGTGTGTGTGTGTGTGTGTGTGTGTGTGTGTGTGTGTGTGTGTGTGTGTGTGTGTTTGTTTGTAGACCCATGGCGAGGTGGAGAGGCGCATAGTGTCCCAGCTGCTGACCCTGATGGATGGCCTGAAGCAAGGAGCTCACGTTGTTGTCATGGCAGCAACAAACCGACCGAACAGCATCGACCCTGCACTGAGACGCTTTGGTCAGGACAGACACAGCTACACACACGAAAACACACACACACACACACACACACACACACACACACACACACACGCACACACACACACACACACACACACACACACACACACACACACACACACACGCAAACAAAATCACATTTACAAATAAGGTGATATCTCTCTCCAGGCAGGTTCGACCGGGAAATTGACATCGGGATTCCAGATCCCACAGGCAGACTGGAGATCCTGCAGATTCATACCAAGAATATGAAACTGTCTGAAGACATCGACATTGAGAAGGTGAGAGAGTGCAGTGCAGCTGATTAACAAATAATGACAAGTCTGAGAAGTTTCATTCATCAGCTAACTTTTAAAGTCATTTTTTTTCAAGCAGTGTTTTAATTCTGTGGATTTTCTTTTGGTTTTATGTGACAGTAAACTGAGTATATTTGAGTGTTTGTCTGTGAATTTCAAATAGAATCATTCAGTGAGGGGTTCTGTCTTGAATGTCCTAAGGATGGACATTTACAAACAGACTCTCGTTTGATGACAATTTTTTGTTATGCACCTTTATGAGAAGATTTTAATTCCTGTATCTGTGAAGGTCATCCAGGGCATGTCAAGTTGTACAAGTGCTGAAATGCTTGTAGTTTATTTTTCAGTCAGTTACAGTTGAAGAGGCTTTACAAAATCAAGTGAACAAAAAGTGAACAGATCAGAATCAGAATTCTTTTAATTGCCAAGTATATTTGCACATACAGGAAATTGCCTTGGTGTGGTTGGTGCACATAAATAACAATCAGACATTAAACAACAATATATATTTATATATATATAAAACAATATAAAACGAAACAATATATATAGTGAGAGAGTTATGGGCACGTACAGTGCTAAGGTGCAGAGACTTCTGGAATAGGCGGTGACCGTTAATATTCATTAACAAAGAAAACAGCTGTGTTTGTGTGTTGTTGTGTGTAAAAGTAACTCTGGTGACTTGTCAACTGAGGTTAAACTAAGTTAACCTCTTAGTAAACTCAACAGTTGCATATATTGGAAATATTTGAAATTGCCACTGTACATAAAACAAAACAACAATATATACAGTAATAACAACAATATATACTGTACAGTAAGAATTGAGATTATATGCTAGGAAAAATCTAAATCAAATTATTTATTTAGCAGGAGACACTCCTTCTTAAATGTACAATAAAATCCAGTAGATATCTGTAACTTGTAAGACTGTGATGCGAAAAGACTATAGTTAATTATTTGTAACATGAATATGACAAACTGATGAATTGATAATCAAACTCGAAAACATCTAAAAAAGCATCTAATTTCTGTGAAATGGGTGAAAATAATGCTACACACTGCAAATGCACTACCATCAATTCTTATATGGGGGTGTGCCATTTGTTCGATGATATTAATACGCCTGAGCTGATCAACATATTTCAGATCTCCAGAGAGACCCACGGACATGTGGGCGCCGATCTGGCAGCTCTGTGCTCAGAAGCTGCTCTGCAAGCCATCCGCAAGAAGTTGACTCTCATAGACCTGGAGGATGAATCCATCGATGCTGACCTGCTCAACTCACTGTCCGTCACCATGGATGACTTCCAGGTACACAAACACACACACACACACACACACACATAATCACACGATAAGAGCCACACATAAATGTTTGCTAATGAGTGAGATGCATACTGTCCCTCCGTCAGTGGGCGCTGAGTCAGAGCAACCCATCGGCTCTGAGAGAGATGGTTGCAGAGGTGCCTCAGGTCAACTGGGCGGACATCGGAGGACTGGAAGAGGTCAAGAGAGAGCTACAGGAACTCGTTCAGGTGAAGAAACAATCGCACACTCACAACAGCAGACACTTCACATACCTTCAAATAATTAACAATCAACAATCCATCAATCTTCATCCTGTTCCCTCAGTACCCAGTCGAGTATCCGGACAAGTTCCTGAAGTTCGGGATGACACCGTCTCGTGGTGTGTTGTTCTACGGTCCTCCGGGCTGCGGGAAAACCCTCCTGGCTAAGGCTATTGCCAATGAGTGCCAGGCAAACTTTATCTCCATAAAAGGCCCTGAGATGCTCACCATGTGGTTTGGAGAATCAGAGGCCAATGTCAGAGACGTTTTTGACAAGGTAAGAGGAAAAGTAAACGGTAATATTGGAAAGAAACACAACCCAGACTTTTTGAGTAGATCATAATATCTCAACTCTTAGGTCTGCTGTGTTTCCCACTGTAACTTCTCTGACCTCTTACCTCCTCTCTGCTTCCAGGCCAGACAGGCGGCCCCCTGCATCTTGTTCTTTGACGAGTTAGACTCCATTGCCAAATCCAGAGGAGGCGGTGGTGGGGATGCAAGCGGTGCCGCCGACAGAGTCATCAATCAGATCCTCACAGAGATGGACGGCATGTCCGACAAAAAGAACGTTTTCATCATTGGTGCCACAAACAGACCGGACATCATAGACTCGGCCATCCTGCGGCCGGGCCGTTTGGACCAGCTCATCTATATCCCGCTCCCAGACAAGCCATCTCGCTCGGCCATCCTGAACGCCAACCTACGCAAATCTCCTGTCGCACAAGTCAGTAACACACACATGCCAGGACAAATTTCTTGGTGCAGTGGCTTCCTTATTGATTCAAGATTAAATAGTAAATACAGACCTTTAAGAAAATGCTAAATATCAAATTTAGATTACATATGGCAACGATGATAATCCTAATCCTCCAAGAACAGAATTTAGCAAGAGGTTGTTATTTTACACTTTTGGTTACTCTCTAGATGATGTGACTCTGGCTATTTTGTGGCTCTATTCTCTCCTTCCTGTAGGATGTGGATCGGGCCTTCCTGTCCGACATCACAGAGGGCTTCTCTGGAGCTGACCTGACAGAGATCTGCCAGCGAGCTTGCAAGCTGGCCATCCGCGAGGCCATCGAGGCCGAGATCAAGGCGGAGCGTCAGAGGCAGGACAGACCAGGCAGCCCCATGGTTAGACGGCTGCTGCGCTGTATTCCTGCTTATTTATAACACAATATACTGTTATTAAAAAAAGACACACACATGCTTCACTCCTCAAAGCTGTACCGAGCTGTCTGTGCTCGGTACAGACAGAGATTGTGGAATACAAAAAAGTTCCCTAAAGGGTGGCTGTTTGTTCTGTAACGTTCAGCCTTCGGACTGGGAACACACACACACACACACACACACACAACACACACAAACACACACACACACACCAGACACAGTATTATATCAAAGTATGTCCCTCGGTGCAGGAGGAGGACTTTGATCCCGTCCCTGAGATCAGAAAGGACCACTTTGAAGAGGCGATGCGATTTGCCCGTCGCTCTGTCAGTGACAATGACATCCGCAAGTATGAGATGTTTGCTCAAACTCTGCAACAGAGCCGAGGTTTCGGAAACTTCAGGTACGCACGCGCACGCACACAAACAAACATACACACATACACATGCTCCACCACACAAGTCAGTACCCGGCTGTGTGTGCTGGGTGCAGAAAGAAGAAAAAAAGTGTCCCTAAAGTTTCTTTTGTATGTTCAGCCTTTGGACTGGGAACACACACACATGATAAACACATTTTTTACAGCAGAGAATGTAGTAATGGAAAATCTGACTTTGTTTTAGTTCTAGTGTTCTATGTACTCCTGAACATTCATTTTTCCTCCTCCCAGGTTCCCCTCTGCTACTGGTAATCAGTCTGGAGATCAGGGGTCAGGCTCCGGTTCAGGAAGGCCAAATCTCTACAGGGAAGAAGGCGATGAGGATCTCTATTAGTGATAACAACCCATCATACAGCTGCACAGTGTTTTTCTCCACCACTGCTGTGCCTGGCTTCTCTGCAGGGAGAGCAACAGATGGATGAATGATGAAAAGATAAACACTTTTTGCAAACAGGAGTAATTACATGAATCAAACAAGAATTCAGATTTGGACTGTCTGGAATTTAAATAGGGTTATAAAGATGCGATTCAATGTAAAAACCAATAGACCTGATTTGGGTAGAGAGAAAAAAACATTAACCACAGGTTGTGTATATGTTTGGGTTTGAAATGTGATAGATACATTGATTTGCATGCCTTTAGGGTCAGTCTTATATTGCAATGCATGGATTAGGTGTTTAAAGCACACTGAAATGAGACTGATGCTGATGGGGAATGTAATCGTTTCCATTTAACCGCATTGCTCATTATCATTTTTTTCTTCTTTTTGCTGGAAAACTTGAATAGAAGCTATATTTGATGTTTTTAGTGTGAACATAAAGAAACGCTGTACATTTCCTAATATAACAAGTTAAAATGTCAACACACAGCTCGTCAGGGCTTTATGACTGGAGCATTTGTAAGATTCAGGTCATGCAAAGTACATAAAATATAGTTTCCCACAATTCTTTTTTAGTTTCTAGTGATGTAAATAGTATTATGTTCCAATATACTCTAATACAATTAATGTAAATAGAACTTTCAAGCCCAGATTATATATCTATATTTGAAAAATCTGAAAGAGATGTGTATTTCTGGTAGTGTCTAAGAGTCAGTATTTCTGAACACTAAATCCTCTTCAGTATCTCTATACACTCAACAAAATTGTGTTGCTTTTCTCTACATTATATATTTCAACAAACCCACTGATATACAGTGAATGTGAAGCCTTTAGGTCCAGCTGGCGCAGTTTCCCTCTGTGCACTACAGCCTGTGTTGAAAAAAAAGTGAATACTTGGCTGAATTTTAATGTTTATTACCTCAGCGAAAGAAGTTATGATTTCATCTGCTCTCTGTTTGTTATTAAGCAGGATTACGCAAATACTGCTGGACGGATAACAACGAAACTTTGTGGAAGGATGTGATGTGGGTCAGTGAAGAACCCAGTAGATTTTGGTCTGGGTTTCAGGATCAGGGGGTGGATCCAGGAATCCTGTTTCATTCACTTGAGCTTTGCGAGATGGTGCTATCTTTTGACATTTTTTACAATTTTCCTGGGTAAAAGTTCATGGATCTAGATGAAAAAAATAAAGCATATTAAGGGAATCTATCAGTGTGTGTAATTTGGTGTGGTACTGATGATGGACCTATGAGTGACAAATAAAAATACACCTGTGTATCGAGGGGTCTCGGGTGGTCTCGGGGGGCACCGTTGACCCATTTTGCGACGCCCATTGAAAATTCCTTCAGAATACGTAAATTTTCACCACTTTCCAACTTTCTGCAAATTTTAGTAAGAAGTTGAGCATGTTAAAGCCCTCAAAAAGCCAATTCATTTGCCTGAATAATAATAATAATAATAATAATAATAATCCTTACAATTTCAATAGGGTCTCACCAGACACCTTTGATGTCTGTGCTCGGGCCCTAATAAAGCTCAATACAATTTACATGGCTTACACTCTAGACTGAATATCTTTATTTACTGTGTATGTACTAGTGTTGGCACCACTGTATGTGAGTCGATAGCTGAATCGATCATTTGTCATTATCCATAAACATAGACTTTTTACAAACCTTTATATTACCATATACAGTATTTTTACCTTATAGATTTGTATCTTTATATACAGTCTTTATACCTTTCTATCTTTATATACATTAATTATACCTTTGTATCTTTATATACAGTCTGTATACCATTGTATCTTTACATAAAGTATTTATAATAATCATAATCATAAAAAATAATGATAATCTTTATTTATATAGCAGTTTTCAAAAAACATGTTACAAAGTGCTTTACAACGGCAGAAAGTTAAAAACAGACAGGTCATAAAACATCAGGTTTAGAAGAAAGCAGGTACAATAAATTACTGTATAAATAACAGTGCGATGTGAAATGAAGACAGTTCTAAAGATAGTTAAGAAGGAAAGGCTCTCTGATAAAAGTATGTTTTGTATGGCTCAGGCAGGTAAAAAGGCTGTTACAATAATCCAAAGGATTGCATTTTTTTAAAATATTTCTCAGGTGCTAAAAACAGGATTGCACAAGCTTAGTGGTGTGCTGCTCTTTATACCGTTGTATCTTTGTATACAGTCTTTATATCTTTTTATGCTTGTATACAGTCTTTATAACTTTGTATCTTTATATACAGTATTTTTTACTTTGATATCTTTAACCATAATTGAAAGGACACCAGCCGTGGGCCAGCGGAACCTTTGTCATTTGTCCGACCCCAGAGGGAAGTGGTTTCTCTGAAGCACCTCTCAGCTGTTTATTTCCGGTGTAGGGCGGAAGTTGGGAGCAAGGAGCTTGTGGAGGTGACCGAATGGCAGATAGCTGAAACACTTCGTTAAATGTTAGCTTAGCACCGAGCAGGGACAGCCCAGACACTTACATTTGACCGTATCTTGTGTGAAACATCGCAGGTGCCAATAATGGGAGCTCACCTGGCCAGACGGTACATCTCCGAGACGGACACCGAGCCGGACCCGGCGAAGAAGTACGAGTTCGACCCGCAGCTCGGCTTCGATGAGCGGAAAGAGAGAGGTCTGTCATTGGGGTCCAGCTCAGAGTTTCTTCTACCTCCATCTTATGACGTGTTTACAGTAACCTGGCTCACTGTTTACGTCATTATTAGCCAAGCTAGTTTAGCTCATTACAAGTTAACCCTAGCTTGCTGGGTGCTAGTTAGCAGCTAACTGGTGTTGGAGAAGTGTGGTCGACCTGTTCTGTGTTTTTACCTCAACTTGACTTCCACCCTTGATCCCGACACACTTATATAAAAGGTGAATCCAATCCTATAGTCTATGTTAATGTTATTGGGTAACTGACTCCTGTGGATTGCGTTGCCTTTAGTTTGAAATGATCCCCAAGACATGAGAGACATGCTAATGACAAGTTATGAATTTGTCACAAATCAGACTCTAGTTTTCACATGTGCATATATAACTGTTGAGCTTATAGACCCAGTTATTTCAGAGCACAGAGTCAAAGGTTCAGTGTGTGAGATTTAGGTGAAAGGAATCTATTGGCATAAATTGAATGTCAAAATAATCCTAGTGATGTTTTCACTTGTCTTTCATCAAAATGTTTGCTAATTGTTGTTTTCTTTAGCCTATACTGGCCCTTTTATATTAAGATACTTCATATTAAATAAGGAGCGTTTCCTCTCTACGGAGGTCGCCATGTTTTTCATTGTTTTATGCCAAATGACAGCTACCACAGGGTATCTGTCAAGTTTGGAAGGGGAGAGTGAGGTGAGGGGTATTTTGCTGCAACATGAAACGTCACCACTAGATGTCACTAAATTCCACACACTGAACCTTTAAGGTGGCGTCTGACCTATATGAAAATGTAATAAACCAACACATTAAGTTGTAGAGGTTTTACACCAAAATTATAGTCCTTTTTTTTAATCACCATTTACTGCCAAATCCTTCCAGAGGTGCCCATAAAATAAATGTCTGCAGTATATTTATGCTTTTCTAAAACCCAGATGTGTTCAAATGTAAAATATATATCTCCTAAATGCTTTACATGTCATGCTGGAGGGGTAGTTTTAGTAAGTAACAATTATTCAGTTGGAATCTATATTTGAACAGAAAGATAAGAGTCATTCACTGGACATAAATCTATAGGACTTGTATGTCCTGAATATATATCAATATAATAGTGTGTGAGCACAGTGAAGAGGTGTAACACATTATTGGTCGACCTTAGATTTGTAAATTGTTTTACTGTCTGGTATTTTTTCATTCTTTGCTCATAAAGAAGAGTTTGAAACCACCAACCTTCACTCGGAGCAAAAATCTGTAAATGTAAAATAAATAGTATTCTAACATTTATATTGATAATTATTGATATCGACTGATGGAGATTTTCTTTCTTTTGGCCATATCACCCAGCCCAAAGTCAGTCTCTGTGGGCCAACTTTATAAATGTCAAACTTTCAAACCATACATGGGACCATGTACAATTTAGTTTGATTGATTATGTTCTATAAAAGTGCTTTGAGAGGGCTAGTAAAGCCAATGTTTCTATAAAAGTCATGTTCAGTTCTAAAATGTTTGTTAAAGAGTAAGAACATTTAGTAATTCTACTTCTTTAATCTGTATGTGCTGTGTAATGAAGATTGTACAAAGTCGTCCCCCCCCCCCGCACAGGATTTAAGTCATTCCTTTAGACTCACAACCACCCAGTTAGTCACTTCAGGGACTTGTACACTGAATAATGACTGAAAGCAAATATTTATTCTTTTGCCAGAAATGCTAGCGAGCCAGGAGCAGATGAACTTGGCCCAGCTGCCTTTGGAGCAGAGGGACTACTGTGCCCATCATCTCCTGAAACTGATGAAGTGCAAGAGAGACAACTGGCCCAACTTCCTGGCCTGTAAGCACGAGAGGCATGACTGGGACTACTGTGAACACCAGGAGTAAGTTTTTACAGTAGACACATTTTTAGGTTGGGTTTCCTTTGAATTTGTCCGTATGATGAAGCTGTTTTATGCTCAAGATGCCAAAGCTCAAACCACAGGGTCTACCTAGTAGCTTTCCCAAGAGCCTTTGATCATACCACACATTTTATTTAACAAAGTGTAGGCTACAATGTTTGGTTGGTTTTGTAGAAATTCAGATTTCTATTTTTCTGAGCACCTTAAAAACAACCAGTCAATAAAGACCTTCGAGACATTGGCCTCTTTACAGCTGTGAAAAGTGAAAAAAGTTGAAGATTAAATCAGCAGTAACTACGGTTAATATTCAAGATCTTAAATCACCTGTAACAGCTTGACTTAATCCGATGTGATGATATACACTCACCTTTGCCACTAACCATGTTCCCTGTGTTTTTTCTGCCTAAAGCTATGTGATGCGTATGAAGGAGTATGAGAGGGAGAGGAGGCTCCAGCTGAGGAAGAAGAGAGTCGAGGCCCAGGCTGAAGCCGCATAATCAGTACATCCTCCAATTCTTCTTTGTATATACGCTGTTCACAATAAACAAAACTGATTAATCTTCACGACCCGTGGTCTGAATACTGTGGAAACATCCAGTAATGACATCAAAACACTTGTTCAGAAGGCAAGAGGAGGAGGTTCTCTGATCTTTGGTTGTACAAAGGGGAAGAGATTTTAAGTTAATTATTTCTTCCAGGAGTCCAAAGACAAGTGATACATTTTTTGTTCAAATGGAACTGAAACATTTAAATTAAATTAAACTAAATACAAATTCCCTGGTTCAGGATTCATTGAATGAAGATTATCTTCACCAGTATAGATGGGCAATGTCAAGTTTGGCAAAAGATTTATTTCATCAATCTTCATATATATTAAGGTGAATCTGAAAATGGTATTTTCATCTGTATTTTTATTGCCTTATAACTCATTGGTTAGGATTGGACACTGTTGAAATTCATCTTGGTGTAAAACTGTCCACAAAAGCGAAAGCTTTGTAAAAATTCAAGCTTTTTTTAAAACACTAATAGAGCAACACAACATCATTTGGGTTTATTGTTTTTTAATAAATTACTTCAGACATCAACAAAATTAAATGCTGTCATGGTCTAAAATTTAGAGCAATAGATATCAAAACTGAACAAAATTTACTGAATTTCACTAGATGCAGAATCAGCCCCAAGACAACAGTATCAGATGATGTAAGAGCAGGACGACGTCTCGCAGCACGTCTGTCAGTGAACACTGGGTAGCTTGAGAGCGAAAGCACATAAGCCAGCCGACCAATCAGAATGAGTTTGTTAGCGGTCAAAAAAACAGTGCAAGTGTAGTGTTTTATATTGTCATATAACACGACAGGGATGTAGAACAGGAAGGCAGAAAGAACATATGGGTCGGGAGGAAATTAAGGAGGATGACAGGGATGGATTCCGTCGGTCATCCATGAAGTTCTGGTGGAAACTTTGGATGAAAGAAGAGAGGAGGTGCATCCTGTCCGTTAATGTTGAGGGTACTGGACTCCTATGACTAGGGAGGGCTGGATGGGTTGAGGAAGGGTTAAAGGAAAAGTCCTCTACAGGACGAAGGGCACGATGGGTGAGCGGAGGGGAGGGTAGTCGCGGAACTCCTTCAGGTAGCTGCGGTGCTTCCCCTTGGCCCAGACGGTCATCTGGATGAACCCCACCAAAAAGAAGAAGGCCACCGGCAGACACTGCGTCATGATGGTGAAGCCAAGCCAGGAGCCCAGCTGCAACAGGAGGAGGGGGGCGTTAGACACAGACTGACCAGCAGAGGGCGGCAGCTGCAGCTATAACATGCTACTTTCAGTGGTAAATCATAGAACACACAAATGTCCTGAGGATACAATTATAGAAATGGGACAATCATTTCCTGAGACTTAAAGCTGTACTTTTTTAGAAGGCTAACTACAATCAGCTGCCATAACAAATAAATCACATTACCTCATAGGTATAGTTGGGGCAGGAGACCAGCAGGAAGATCCAGGTGAAGGGGTTCTTGGTTGGATAAGGAATCTTCCTGGTCTTAGATCCTGGATAAAGAAAGAAGGAAAAGAAACGGATTGTCAAAATTGTTTTCAAATCCATCCAATCATGGTTAGAGTTTGGCCTAATATCAACAGTAAAACACTGTCCAATGATGACACTCCCTTCATGAGCTATGATATTATATGTTAAAGATAAATACTTAAAATGGGAAATTATGGTTTCAGAGGATTTGATTTAAAGGCATTTAAACATATTTGATACAAACAGATTTGATATGGATTATTTACCATAGCTTTATGATGTTTTGAATACACAATGTAAGAAATACAAAAATACCTGGTGGACGGAGGTTCCGGAGAGCGATGTGAATGGAAAAGTTGCCGATCTGACAGAACTGAGACAGAAAACATTCATAGACTCATTAGTGAATTCATATTGCATGATGGTAGTGTGGATAACAAGATATATACTTTTTTAAAGTAAGGGCCTGAGTCTACAAACCCCATTTCATACACCTGAGAGCCATCACTGTAGAGGCTTTTTGTCCTCAAGAAAAAAAAGGTAAAGAGATCAAAATCCAAGAGTCCAGTGTCCGTGAGAGTATTGTGTTGAGATTTATGGTACTTTGACAAGCCAAGAATTTTAACACCAACACAAATGCTTCTCTCCTGTCCTTGTAAAAACCCTTCTCAATGCCTCTCAGTCCTATCCCAGCCCACCTCTATGTCAAAGTGACTACGCAAACCAACCTTTCTAATGCAGATAAAACTCATATAAAGCAGCAACCAAATAAGTAAAGAAAAATGTAATGACACAAGATACATCACAGATTCTTACCAAAAATATGATGACTGCCAGTCTTATCTGTTGCTCCCCGTAGACTGCAACAAGACACAATAACATACTGTCAGTGATGGTCCAAAGGAGCTACAGCTAGACAATGCCACTGCATGTGTGATTGTTGTGTCTGCACGAGTGGGGGACACGCACACTCACTGGGCGGCGTGTAGAGCGGGTGGTTGATGTAGTAGGCCATCCATGCCGCGAAGCCCCAGTAGTATGTACAGTTCTGAAACAGAAGACATGACAGGAGCGTTGTCACTGAGACGTCCTTGTAGTGGCAGAGATACACTTTGTCAAACCATAAACAGTTGATTATTCACTTTTCACACAATCTACAGCACATTAACACGTGGCAACGCTCCAACCAGATTGTGTATCTCACCTTAAAGATGTTGCGTAACGGCATCGTCCCGTGAGAGAAGCGGTGGACAAACAGCGTCTCCAGAAGTCTCTTGACGTAGTGGAAGGAGTGACACATGCAGGCGAGACTGAGGGAACAAAGAAGAGACACTTGTGTGAGCCCTGCTGCAGTTATTAAAGAGAGGATGGTTCCTGCTATTGAGAACAAGGCACTGACAATCAAGTCAATCAATCAATTTCAAGAGCTCTGTCTAGATGTGTTTTCAGGACAATTTCCAATTTGACATGAAAATGCGAGAAGTTAATATTTTGGGATAAATGTTTATTTATTACCTAACTTTAACACATTTCTGCAAGAAAGTGGGTGCTAACTTAAACAGGAGACAAAAGCCTCGTTCAGACCTGGTATTAACATCCATCTTGAGACACACACTCACATGTGGTCAGTGATTGAACATAGTTTAGACACAATCCAGCACGTCATGGCTGACAGCAGCAGATCTCTGTGCCAGCTCACATCAGCTGATCCCCTCCTATGCATTCAAAGCTCATATTGTGTCCTCTATTCAAACATTTGCTGCCAACTCCTCCAAAGATACTTCACGACCCACCTCCACCCCAGCGCCCCTGACTTCTTCGATGTCATGTGTTCCGTGCTGGGGAGCCATGAAGGCTCATGGGTAGGGAGGTGTACTGTCCCTTCCTTAGGCTCTCTACGTATACATGTGGAGGGGCAGGGGGGTGTAACTTAATGCATTCATTATTGAAATCACATTAATGTGCATGAAAGTGGTCCTGACTAAACTGAGTGCGCCTGTCCACATTAAAATGTGTCCTGAATGTGTCTCCTGTGACAACTTGTGATCGGATCTCACTTCCCTGCTCTCTATGGGAACAAGCATGTTGGTCATGTGTTCATGTTGCTTTAACAGAGACTGATAGCATGTGTGTGTGTGTGTGCTCAAGCGAGAGAGTGAGAGAGAGCAGGAGATTGAGCAGAGTCAGCAGGATCGGAATCAATCGATGGGATGCACAAGATTTTACCCATTTGAAAGAAAGTATCAATCATTATGTAGCAGTCAGTGTTAATATTCTGGCATCAAACGGATCAATGTACAGACACTGGGCAGTGTAAGCCAATGTGTGTTTCATTGTGTTGGAGACACTCACTGTACGACCCAATGTTTGCTGGTGGTAAAATCATATTTGGCTGCATAGATCAAAGGAACCCTGAAGTAGAACATCAGGTAGATGACCAGAGGACCAGTGTACTCCGTCAGAAAGACCTGAAAAAAGAAAGACGGAAGGACAGGGTAAGTCAGAGGTTAAGACTGGAGTGATTCATTCCATTGAGCCTCTTGTGAAATGATTATATCTTGGTCTGTTGAGGTGTTAGAAAGCTACATTAAGAAAAGCCTCTGCTGATGAGGTCTCTCCCCTACACGGCTCTCCTGTAAGAGTGAACTTCACTGTGGCAAGTTAACCTCAGGGTCAGGAGGAACCTTCTGCCCCCCTCTCCAGTTTTTCCCAGTGGGATATCTCAGTATAGCTCTGCTTGATCCCACTCGTACTCTGCTGTGTGTGACTTTGTCTGTTTGGACGTACTGAGTGTCGTACCCACCGTGACCCAGCTGATCTGAGCTCCCAGGTCTCGGAAGTAGAAGGTTGCCGTGGTTCCCACAGGAAGATGCTGCAGAACATCCTCGTCCTTCAGAGACTTCCCCTCTGGAAAACACACACGTTCACTCTATTGAGATCCACTTTAAATCATGTGTTGATTTGAGAGAAAATACAAATTGATCTACATTAACTTTAACCATTGTGATAAACTGTCACACTGTTGACTTACTGGCATCGAGGCGGATGGACTGTCTGGCTGGGTACCACTGAGGATCTGAAAACAGACACATAATAACGACACAGGACAGAAAGTCAGTGTTTCTATGTGCTGTTTGATGATTTCCATAAATCTGATTTATGAGGCTTTAGTCGTTTGCACAGAGATGTCACTCACGGCTCTTGTGGAACATAGACTTGATCTCCCCAATAGTGGCATTTGGCTCGACCTGCAAATAACACAATAAATAAGTCGCGAGACATGCACGAGAACAGTATACACACACACACTCACAAAGGAAAAGATAATAATCCTGTTTTCCATTTATGATGGTGATTAGTGGTAAATTTAGCCCTGGCTGTGCCCACACATCCCATGGACGTGGGCTATTTAACAGCTGGTATTAGGGTTTCAGAGAACCTCGCTCACACACACACGCTCACACAGCTAGGGTCACTTTTTGGAGCATTACATATGTTGCATTCATTTCCGGGAGAACACTTGGCTAAACATAAGCTAAGTCACTGAACTTAAAGTTAACAGTTCCCCAGTTAATTGATTTTAGTTCTGATTTGTACCCAAAGGTAGCCTATGACATACTAACACACACACACACACACACGCACACGCACACGCACACGCACACGCACACGCACACACGCACAGCCAAAGTACACAACCTTCTCCCAGGCTAACGACCCCAAATATAAACACTGTGACAACAACACAGAAACATGAAGAGCTCCCAAATGCCTTATCTTTTCAAATCGTACATTTCTTTATATCAATGCTGACTAGTATTGTCCATATCAATGGTTTATTCACTTTTAGTACTGTACTGATTCATGAGTTATATTTGCATGTCTGCACTGGACTCTACTAAACATAATTGCAGCTGCTCTATAATTAAAGACTAAGCAAAAACTCCAATGCAAGATTTGCAAATATCTTTTCATTTCATTCAGGTAAAAAATGAACTTAAAAATGTGCAAACAGGGAGATCATGACTTCCTTCACCATGTTCTAACGGTGTCTCTGCATGTTGGTGAACTGCAGCGAATGGAAACTGATAGTTGTCAAACGATTACTAAATAAAAACACCACCTGCACATGACCACGTTTTAACAGCTCTGGCATCAGCATCAAGTTTCTCTGAGGTCGGTGAGGTTTACGACTTCAGTGGCAGGTTTCGCCAAACATTCTGGCAGTAAATATGTTTTTCAAATGGCCTCCACCAGGATGTTAGTGTGAAACCTCTACCCGAATAATATATAATATATATAAATCTATCATACACACACACACACAAATGCACAATTGCACATATACATTCTTTTAACTCTCATGACAGAATAAGAAATTATAAAAATCATTAATATTCATTCATATACATTCTATCATTGTTTTCCAGTTTAACTCCTAAAGCGTTTCTGTTACGGTGATTTTCTTCAAAGTCTGTATGATCCATCAGCTGCGGGCTAAAGTAATGTCGCACTGTGCGTGACCTGGCTTCTGTTCACGTCCTCCTGGAGACCACGTGCCGTTTTCAGCAGCATTACATCACTAAGAAAGCACCTCTCTGTGACTCCCCCACCCCCCAAAATAAAGGTCCAGACCTATCTTTGTCATATCTGTGAACTGCCACTCCAAAGGTGTTAATTATGTACATGCCTTCACCATGGAAACTCTGCTAAGCCGACAACCTGGTATAATCCTGTAAGGATAGCAACTTGTACTTTTGGGGTCTTGTGCAGCAGCCCTGATAACACCACTGTAAACTAACGCTAATGAAATTCTATACACCAGCGGACCTCACACCAACATCAAACTAAACCACCCTTACTGCTGCAGCACTGACTGACTCAATAAATTGGACGAGAATTAATCACTTTGAAAATATCTTATTAAACAATAGGCTTAAACAGCCTCTGAAAATAAATGTGTCAAATACAACAGTGATACCCTTTAGTCCCGACTGTAAACACAACTTAAATCCATTAGTCAACATCACACTGGCTATATACTGAAGTGCAATACTTTTTGCTCTATAACTGCCTAGCAGCCCGCTTAAATTCAATCAAGCCATACCAAATTGCACACACCTAATATACGGCTAATATTCTTTCCTATAAAGATCCATCAATTACTATTACTACTACTGTTCAACAGATGAAAATGTTGCAAACCACACATTAAAGAAAGGAAATATTCCTGGATACGTCTATAATTTGTGTAATCCTGCTGTTAAACAACAAAATCCAACAGACAGGGGGAAAACATATCCTCCTTGGTGGAAGTAAATATATCACCACACTTCCCTTTCAAACACCACAACTACAGTATATGCTCTACGACCTGAAAAGGGAAAGAAATTAAAAGTATTTACTGAGAACTGCTTCCAGCCGGAACCATCTACAACGTTAAACAATCTCCAGTTTTGACTTGGCTCCCAGTGTTAAGTCACAAAAAACACACTCTCTCTAGTATATCTATCTTCACAATTTTTCTTTGAGGACAAAGATAACTATAATAATGCAATATAGAATCAGACTTTTCTTTCTGTTACACCAAACAAGAAATGAACTACATGCTAAGATTGACAGAAAATGTACTATACGACAAACATGTCCAGAGACCGTCAACTAACAGACACGTGGCTACTTTTCAAAAGCAGGAATCTTTCCAGTTCCTATGTTTCTGGTTGGTTTCTGGTGGATAATAAATGAGGAGATTCCTTCACAGCTCCTTTTTACAGATTTCTGCATCACACCTTATTTAAACCACAGATTGCAGTCCAGGGTTCTGGAACAGACTCAACCAGCTGCTGAAGGCCACAGCGAGAGAGGCAGGACAACAGGCACCACGGTGACTGTAACATATGAGAAGACACTAGGGACAATAGGATTTTCTGTAAATACCTCATATATAAAGATATAATTGTTTCTAGTCCTACTTTCTATACTGCTTCAACAGGTGAAAACCTCTCATGTTGCTCATCTAGAACGAGATACAATACCTCAAATCCTTCAATATCATGAATTATATGTAAAACAAACTTTTTTTCTGTAGGAGATGCGTTGGTGTCACAAAGAACATCTGCAGCTGTGAGGCCATAGGCTGAGGCTAGTGTCTAGTACAGGGGTCACCAACCTTTTTTAGACTGAGAGCTACTTCGAAGGTACTGAGTAGTACGAAGGGCTACTTGTTTCCAGTGGTGGGAAGTAACAAAGTAGAAATACTTTGTTACTGTACTTAAGTAGATTTTTCACATATCTGTACTTTACTTGAGTATTTATTTTCCTGACGACTTTTAACTCGCTACATTTGAGCACAAATATCTGTACTTTGTACTTCTTACATTCTCAAAACTGGCTCGTTACTTGAGCAGCGGAGGTTGGCGCAACGTGCACCTTTACGCACGGCGCACCTCTCTCTCGCTCTCTTGCTCCTGCAGGAGCTCGGTTCAGTCTTTAGTCAACATCTGCACATAAATACATAGCTCGAAGCAGCAAGTGGTTAACTTTTCTTAAAGAAAATATTGGAAGTATTTGGTTTAAACAAAAACGGTTGGCAAATAGACTATCATTGGTTGGCCGTGTCTACTTAGTCTTACACATCCACGTAAACAAAACAAACAGATTAAAAACAAGTCGAGATGGAAAAACAAACAACACAACCAATTATATAAGCAAACGCAAAAACAACTTTCAGCCAACACAACCAAAAACAAACACTGTGTCGTGGACTACTGCATATTCACGCACACAATTCAGGTTTTTTAATGGACCTCGCCAAATGGAACCCTGGGTAATCAGGCCCAGTTTTCCACTCACTATAATGCCAATATAATTTTTGCAAAGATATTATATATCTATATATTACCAATTCCAATCCTTAGTCGCCCTTTGTGCTGACTCATCACAACTTAGAAGCTGTTGAGTCTTTATATATGTATTGTACAAACTGGCTAATGTGTACAACTTCAAGCAGGGTTGTGTCTTCACTTTGTCGTCCCTACAGACAAGATACCCTACAGGTGTATTGTCACCCTGCTGGAAACAAATGCAAACACAACCGCAGGCCCATTCAGTGAAGATAGTCTAATGATAAATAAACAGGCTTACATGTAGATGCGTGGACAAGCTGGCGGGCAGATATACAGGCAGGTAAACATCCAGGCAGTTACACAATACAGCTAATAGACACAAAAGGTTAATTTGGTCTATTAGTGGCAGGTCTAGTGTTCTTAGGTAGAATCAAGAGGCACTTGTTTATTCTGTTGTGTTGATTCTTTGTTGTCTCTAGAAGTTCAGATGCACTTGTCCAATACTTTTTTAACCTCAGCATCTCGGATTCAAAATTTGTAAAATTATACAATATATAGTGTTGTTATAATTTTTCAGTCAGTTGAAATAAATCCTGAACTGAACAATTTTGGGTTGTTTTGTGTCTGTATAGGCCTACTATAAAAAGCACTTAGCATTTTTAATTTTGGTACTTGTACTTTTACTTTTGATACTTAAGTACATTTCAACACCAGAAACTTTTGATACTTAAGTACATTTAATATGAGCAACTCTAAGACTTTTACTCAAGTCATTTTCTGACGGGTGACTTTTACTTTTACCGGAGTCACTTTCAAGTAAGATATCTGAACTTTTACTCAAGTATGGCTTTCAAGTACTTATATAGTATATAGTATACACCACTGCTTGTTTGATACAAACGTCCTGAATAACAGAGTTGCACAGATCACCTTTTAATATTATTAATAATTTATGTGAAGAGACTGTCTGATCAAGTTAATGTTAATTATTCCTCGAAATAATTATTAACAATGATTTCCACAACAATGATTGTAGGAAACAGATATATTAATACATGCAACATTTATTTCTGTTAAACTCTTTCAACTTTGCTTAAATTCAACTTAATTGAAGTACTTTTGGTGACATTTATCACTACATGCCTCCATCAGTCTGTTCTTTTTCAAAAGTAGATAAATAACCAAATAACCACTTATAAGCACTTTGTTACAAGATGATAAAGCTCAACCAAAAAGAACACATGCATGTAACAGGGTGTAATGTTTCTTAGTGTCTTCTTAATTTGTTTGGTCTCATAGAGTTTTCAGACATAAAATACACACTAGTCTCTCCTCATGTCCTACCACATTGACTGTGAACCCAAGAGCAAGACAGGTTTCATCGTACTTTCTTTTCAACTTGGTTTTTGAACACTGTCTCTTGTTTGTCCCTAACCGGCTGCTTCACGTGAACGATGCTCTCCACTGTGTGTGTCTCTGAGTGAGTGGGTGGGGGCGGGGCGGAGCCCCGGGGCCTGAGTGTGTGCGCGACGTGCACGTCACTGTACAGGGAGCCGCTGCAGAAGGGCTGAAGCCGCGGGCCGCGATTTGTTTACTGCTCCGCCGTTAAAGAGATGCAGACGTCAAAACATTAGTTCGGTTCTAATATAAGTTGCGCCTCACATTTCCTCCTAACGGTCGCGCGCCCCACACAGTTTGAGAATCACTGCTCTGAGCGAAATGATTGGGGGCGGAGCCCCGGGGCCTGTGTGTGTGCTGTCTGGACACACACACACACACACACACATACATGTCCCCCTCCCGGTCGCGCGCCCTAGCTGTTTGAGAATCACTGGCATAGAGTGAGATGGCGGTTTGACTATTTTTTAAATTTCAAATTTAACTATTTTTTTGTTTTTTTTAGATTTTTTTTTTTTTTTTTTAAATTTAGAGCATGACTTGCGGGCGACTCGCGGGGTCCCTGCGGGCGACCAGGTGCCCGCGGGCACCGTGTTGGTGACCCCTGGTCTAGTATGATGTCTACATGGAGTCGAAGTGCCAACACAGTCACAGGGAGGCGTAAACCTTTACAAATGCATCACTTGTTGCAGGGCTATCTCATCAGTGTGGACGCTTGAACAGTTGTTTGTGATATTTTGTCCTGTGCGCGTCTGTCCACCGCCTGCCCAGAGAACTGCACCCAGCAGTGTTGGCTGGAATGGTCTCATACTCTCACAGGGCAACACACCCGCTGAAAGCGATGGCCACAGCACCTCTATGGTCTAGAAAACGCCTGACTCTCATACACACACACAGACGATTTACAGTAGAGTAAGAACAGCGTGTTTCACCTGTTCTGTTCAGTGAAACACAGGCACACACAAGCTGTTATTAAAAAGTCATCTGGCAAAAAGGATGTTAGTCCAGTTGTATCAAGATTAAATGTCACACATAAAATGGAAAAAAAAGGATATGTTCTTACCTTGTCCAGGAAGCAGAGCTTGTCCTTGGTCCTGGCGTCCAGTATCTCCACCTCAAAAAAAACAACAGCCTTTTTAGCTTTTTTGGCAGGTTTGCGTTTGACCGCGGCTTGAGCCGACAGCGGAGCCACCGCCACTAGCGGCCCGTTAGTTGTCTTTTTGCCACTGGTGGCTTCTAGTGCTAGGGCATCCATGTCCTCAATCCTCCTCCTGCACCTAAGTATATTCCCTTCTTCCCCTCACTCTTCCCCCTCAGTTCTGTTTTCACTTGCCTCCTCTCAGCTGTCTATCACAGATCCACGTCGAGCCTGAGAGGAGCGGCGCAGCACTCAGCTGTGGAAATAAATCTGCACCCCATCCCCTCCCTCTTCTTTCTCCTCTCTGTCATTCTCTCACTCTCCCTCCCTCTTTCATTCCTTCTCTTCTGGCGTGCTGCTTTATTTAACTACCACTCGCCCGCCCCCACCCAGAGTGCAGACATAAACCACATATGTGTGTGTGCACAGTTGCAAACATAGGAATGCCCAGTATCCCCCTGGCAAAGCGTCCACAATAGACCAGTGCGCCTATAATCGGGTGAAGGAAACTTCTCGAGCCAAGAGCAGCACCAGACTTGGTTTTGAAACACAACCCCTCCCCTAAAAAAAGACAAGTGACGACCTCTGATACCTCTCAACTCCTGGCTAAGTGGGAAGATGGTGGAGAGTTATTATGACAGAGAGCCGCCCCTCTTTCCTAGTTTGACCCCCTGTCTTGCTCTTCCAGCTAAACATAAAGGTCTACTGCTAACTCTGCATAAGCAGCCGCCGCCCATCTACACCTATGTAGTCATGTCATGGGCCCAATGTTGATCACACTATACCGTCACTCAATCTGTGTGTTACTAGGGCACCTGTTCTAAGACACCTGAGCGACCAAGCACACACAAGCATGCGCACACACAGGGGGTTGCTCTATCCTGCCACAGAGGGATGATAAACACTCAGGACTCGGAGGGATTAACTCAGGAAATTCCCCTTTGGCAAAGTCACAAGTGTCAAAGCTTTAGGCTTAACCTAAGCTTGGCCCTTGAGTTTAGGCTTCACATTATTTCATGCACTTTAACCGATGAATCTACAGACCTGAACGTTTTTCACATGAACATAAATATTATAATACTAACCGATCAAGGCTGAACATGAAACTGACATGTAAACAGCATTTTAATGATTACCTTAACCAGAATAAGGTCATACTTAGAATTATCGTATAAGACTTGTGTAGTTTTCTGACCTTAGATTCATTTTGTAGATATGTATACATCTTAATCCCATTATAACATCCTATTGGAGTCTTTCGCTTCATTTAGCAACATCAATTAACAACAGTTACCAACTGCTTGACATCACATCTCCTGGGTGTAAACAAAATAAATTAAGTAAAAAAGGGATTTTAGCTTTTGCTCAACTAGACAGAAAACATGTAAACTGTGTACATACATCTACTGATGCCTAATCTGGACACATCTTCAGTGATGTTCCTGGAATCATTGGACGTTTCGGGTCTTTCAACATCATACGCCCTCCTCCAGGTGACCCAGCCGGGGCTGATCAGACCCCAGCTTGTGTCCAGATGACTAGCTAGCTACCATGACGCCATGGCTCCCCTCTTTTGAGCCACAGCCATCTTGAGGCTCTCTCTGCCATATAAACGTAGTCATTGAACCTGGACAGGAAACTGCCACAAATTTGGATGTTTCTCTGTAGGCGTTAAAAATCCCCGACAGTAAAAGTAAACGATAAAAAAGTTCTGGTGATTCATATTTGTGGCCTCAAATGCACAACAAAATTGGTCGCTATAATTTTTTTTATTTTGTCGTTTCAGAAGGGATTTTATACAGTGCATGTAGTGATGCCTAAAGTGAGCAAGAAACCCAACACTGCTGTTGAGACTTCAGGGAAATAACCCCATCTCACTTTCCTGTATGCCAGGCATACCCACTGCCACTGTACCTCCCCCTTCTCATCTATATAAAGCCTCTGCTTGGCAGTGACAGTCTTTCACCATAATGGACACATGGGTCAGAGTGAATCTGGGAGAAGTAAACTTTGAATACGACGCTGGACGACTTCTTTTCCATTAATTTTCCTGCACCTCTCAAGGTAGGAGGGCATTCTTGAATCTAAAGATTTTTGTGTTCAGAAAGATTAACAACCTGCACACAAACTGTATATTGTACTGTAGTGAGGAAGTCGGTGTGAGAGCAGATTGCTGTTGAGCTGATTCAGCTCTCTGGTGCTATCTGGTGTTAATGTAATGAAACGAAGAATAAACTGGTAAAGTGACCAAATGAAAAACACTTGCTATTTGATTTTTGTTGCAAGACATTGTGAGGATTGCAACTTAAAAAGTATAATTTAATCAATAATTTAATTCAGTTTGACCATATATTTCTGTTTAACTTTAGCTTGGTGTTGTGTGCCCTGTAAAAGGAAAGGAAAGACTATAACCCAAAGGTGTGCTATAAAGTTAAAATTGATTTGATAAAAAAAATCAAATGCATGAAAAATGAACTCATCAGATATGTTAAATCAAAAGTATTGTGCCGATTAGGTCACATGAGAAACCCATGAAATCAAAATGATATGTTTCTCAGATCTTAATTAAGTGAGAGATATGGCTGGTGAAGATTGAAGTTTTTGTTTGGACTCCAACTGTGACCGGCCACATTAGATAAGATCACACTTTATTAGTCATACAATGGGGAAATTTGCAAATTTGGATTATTTCACTTATTATAGGTTACAGAGAAATGGTCATGGTCCAGCATATTTTTTGGAAGAGTAGGCTATTCTCAATATAAAAAACTGCAGTATGGGTAATTGTAACAAATTAAGTTGAATTCTAAAAAATATGAAATTATTTAAAAGATTTGTGAAATTTTCACCCAAGTCAGTTTATAATGTCAACAAGTCCTCGGGGAAGTTTGTTTTTTGAGTTGTTAGTGAGACAATATGACTTATCTGATTTGGCATCACATTTGTGATGTTAAACGAGCTGTGTTATAGCTGCAAAACTTTGTACCATGGTCAGATTCTGTATTTTGATAGCTGCCTCCAAAACTTGCTTGACCTCTATGTTAACTCCATTGTGGAGCCACACATTTCAGTGTGACACTGGTTCCAATAGTGTACACACATATAGACCTGAATATCACATTGTAGCTTCGTAAAAGAGTCCAGTCACTGTGCAGGTGAGTCGTTTTGAAATGCAGCTTAGGCCATTGCCATGGGTTTAGGAAGTGATAACTGAGGACGGCTGTGAAGAGGTGAGTCGAGCAGAGGGCAAGAGTTGCAGGAGTGGCCTGAGGTTGTGACCTGTACAAGGACTGAATGATAAGTGGAACGTAGAGTGTGAAAAACAAGTAAGATTGTGATCAAACCAACTGATGTCTTTCGATTTATTTACGTGTTATCAAATAAAGATATTTCTTATCTGAATTAAATTATATTTTTAAATCAGTGTTGCTATTAAATGTATGAGAAAATGAGCTCAGTGCATCTCATTGTTAAAATGTGGTTTTGTCCCTCATAGGTTACTGTTGACAGAAAGAAGGGGAACCGGAGCAGCCACTGGTTTCCTCAGTTTCTGTCAGACTGCTTCAGATCCTGTCTGATGGGTTTTATTTGCTCGAGAAACTCCACTTGTTCACATGTACACACACTTTAAGTTCTAGCAGCAGTGCAATGGGTAAGTAGCAATAGGGAAATACACTTATTTTCCCTTTTTATCCCTTGAGGAGTGTATGGCAGAGTTTTAGTTCCACTTAAAGAGGAAAATATCTGAGATTTTGAGAATAACGTTGTAATGTTACAGGGAAAATGGCGCAATATGAGATTCAAGTCATACTAATATGAGAATAATAAATAAATTGAGTCTTTGGTTCATGTAAGATGGGGGAGATCAGTCTGATTTTATTACTTAAAATGAGGAACCTGGATGCATCTTGTTAAGTCATACTTTAGAGTAAGTTTCACAAATAACACAATACTTAATCCTTTGTCACATCAGAACCACATTATCATAAGTATCAGGACTTTGGACAGATGGTGAAAGATAGTGGGTTTATTCTGAAGAAGGAACCACACAGACGAGGGAATTGCTTCTTTTGTGGATATTTGGCTAATGACCAAAACAACTTTTCTCAGTTATGACTTGATACTGGTAATATTACGACTTCCCTCTCGCAAGCCTTTTTTTTAATATTGACCACGTTGTAATAATATATATTTTTTTAAATCAACCCTAACCACGTGGTCTGATTTATCACGCTGAGAAGTCGCACTCACTTGACTGTTCACCTGCATTATTGGGTAATAACAAGATAAGAAGCGCAGTAACTCATTCCAGCCAGAGGGGGCGGTAGAGCTGATAACCGTCAGCTATTTATCTCCCAGGCGTGGAGATCTTCTGAAACACACGACGAGGCTTTATCCCTTCAGCTCTCAACCTGACATGAGCTAACTCCTCACAGCTTATGCTCGTGGACGAGCGGCCTCGGCGGGCCGGTGACAGGAAGCAGCTCGTGTCCGGCGGTGGTGCAGCAGCGTGCGCGTTCCTGTGCGCGTTCACAGCTCCGCTCCGGCTCCACTCGTGTTTATACGCGAACCACACACACTCGGAATCATGGAGGCTGATCAGAGTCTGGCTCCACCGACGGGTTAGAGTTTCATTCACACGACTCACCTCGTAGTGCTTCATCCTGGCAGCGCTCTGCAGCCCCTTCCTTAACTCCGCTGAGTGACAGGTCCACGGCCAATCACACGCGTCATATACGTCTGCTGAGGCCACGCCAGGCGGGTGACGCGCCCATGCTGCAGCCAATCACAACAGGAGCGAAGCAGACGAACACGCCCCCACTGTCGACGCCGTAGCCAATGGGATTGGAGGAAGATGTAATAAGAGGTAATGCTGACGTCATAGGATTTCTGTGTGCTTACTTCAGATCCGACTGACACAGACAAACTGGAACTGCTCATCTGTGGCCAGTTTCTACCTTTAACTGTATCACACAGTAGCGTCATAATAATAATAGGTTTCTTCTGCATCTCAGCTTCATGTATAGGCTACATATCAACATGATCTAAATAAAATAAAAAAGAATGCACTGTTTGTCTACTCATACTATTGGCACTATTTCTAAGGGGAAATCACTTTTTGCACATTTGTTTCATCTGCACATCACAATATGACCTCATATTTATGTACAAATGTTTTTTTTCTACTCGCTCATGCTATCATCCTGTGCCACTGCACTTTATAACATTTCTATACAAACCACTACAGTGAAAGGTGTAAATAATGCACATAAACAGCATTCATTTTTATTATACTGCCTTTGTTTTAATATTTGTATTCTCTTGTCTACCTCATGCACCTGCTGCTGTAACAACTGAATTTCCCCAGGGTGTGGATCAATTAAGTTTTCTTGTCTTAACTTTTCTCATCCAAAAAAATTCTGCCACTCTTTTATGCTACTGTACAGATCTTAATCTTTGCTTTTCTCCCATAATTGAAATTAGTATTATTATTATTAATAATAATAATAATAATAATAATAATAATAATAATAATAATAATAGTGATAATATATAACACTTTTCCAAACACATTTAGAAAGTGCTTCATAATAGGAGGACATAAACATCCCAGATAAAATAAAAATAGACTTATATCAGTGCCTGGGTATATTTAAATAGTTAATTAATAATAAGCTATAAGAACAAAATAATGTAAAAATAATAACCCTAATAAAGTTTGTCTAAGTACAGGTTCCAACCGCCACTGCCAGGCTTTGAATTGCTTGCATTAGTCAAGACATAACCAACTTGTACTAAATCAAAACAATACTGTAATTTCTTCTTTTTATTTTCCATCAGAAAAACTGATTCTAAAATAGTTAGGAAAAACAGGTACATGATACAATAATTTTAAAAAAAGAGTCCAGAACATGTGGACATGCTGACATTCTTACATTACAACCATAGACTGTATATATAGATGACAACACACATGTCTAACTGACGTTTGAGTCGGATTTTGAGCTGGACACCATTGTTTCCTATACTTTAAACATGTTGCACTTTGTTTAATATGCAGACCTAACTTTTTTATTTTGATAAGGGGATAAATAGAAACTTTGATATCTTTTTGAGTTGGACTGCTGACTCAACTTATAAGCCCTCTTTTTTATTTATTTATTTTATATATCACGTTGGAGTTGCTAGTTTAAACCGACAGTTTTGCACTTTAATATTTGAGCCTTTGTTTACATTTTGTTTTGTGCTGCATTATACGATGACATACAGTTTGTTGTTGTCAAAATAAAATTAACTTAAATGAAATGGTCGATTTGATTTTTTTGGAGGAAAATTAGTCGTTTCGATTAATCGACTAGTCTGACTGGTTATATAAATTGGATCAGTCCACACAATAAAACCGATCAAGCTGTTTTGTCTTCAAATGCCAGCAGACAAAACGCTCCATCGATCAGAGCTCGCTGTTTCTTGCCAACAACTTCTACCCACCACTCTCTCATACAGACTTTGAATAAAAAATGGCGTTCTCCATCTATACTTAAGTGTGTATCCAAGTGAGGGTGAAGTGTGGCCAGATTTTGGATTATTTAGTTTGACCTTGATGTCCACAAAGTGCCACATGGTTCTGCCTTATATGTCCATGCTGTGCACCACACCAGCAGAGGGTATGCTGGGGGGGATTTAGTGGCCTCAAATCTGGGTCACACCCAAGTACAACACAAGCTGCTGCCATCAGTCTGTCCGCAGGTCCTCTGTGGTATGGTGCAGGGTTTAGTCGGATCTGTTTGCTTCTTTTCTTATTAGGTATGTTAGCACAAGGCCTATGTAGATTTGTCTTGATTTATTTGTTGTATGTTGCATTGTAACTTGCCGATTGTCAGGGAAGTACAACAGTATATATTATTTTGCAATGAATGTCGGTTTGACAAGAAATTCCCTGCAGTACAATCAGCAATAAAGTACTACATGCTTTCATCCAGACGAGCCATTGCTGCATGCACACCACAACATGAGCATGCAGCCATGGCTCCCTGGTGATGGTGTTATTTCCGACAGGGCATGAAGGCAGCGCCGGGTGCCGTGCCCCTGGGTGGGTCCCTGCTGATCCGCCACAGTTCACACAGTTCTGGCTGGTTATGGAAAACTCTGGAAGTCTCGACGGGCTTATAAAGAACGTGACCCGGGCTCGGCGGGCAGAGACACCCGACACATCTGATCTCCACCAGCAGGGTCCGCGGAGCGATCCGTGTCGCAGTGACTAGAGCAGCGCGTCGGTCACGATGGGCAAAGACTACTACGACATTTTGGGAATCGGCAAGGGAGCGTCGGAGGAGGACGTGAAGAAAGCGTACCGCAAACAAGCTCTGAAGTATCACCCCGACAAGAACAAGTCCCCGGGAGCCGAGGACAAATTCAAAGAAATCGCCGAAGCCTACGACGTTCTGAGCGACCCGGACAAAAAGGACATCTACGACCGCTACGGGGAAGAAGGTAGGATCCCTCCACCTGTCACTTAAAGGTGGTTGTTAGAGTGAAACGAGTCCACACGTCCACACCTGACGGAGACAACCACAGCAGCAGGGAGACGTGGGACCAGCACCAGGTGTCATGGCGCCCATGGTTGTGCTGCTGGTGGTTGTTGAGACAGGAAAGTTAAATCTCACCGGACTGGTTTCGACACGAAGTGAGAAAAGACCTGAGGCAGAAGTAAAGATCAGGAGAAGGATCAGCGTGTGGCGTTCAGGTGCCTTCACCGTGACGTCACCATTGACTCACACCATTCAAACGCTTGTTATCTTTACTATCCTCACCTTTTTGTGACATGTGGCAACTCGTGTCTTTAAAAAAAAAATAGATCTAGATGAATGGAGTTCGTCGAAATATATAGAACTGTTTTAAGATGCACTTCACGGAGACCTCCACTAACTTAGACAACACACCCCCGTTTGACAAGATATCTGCTTTTGGATGCGTCAGTTCAGGAAGTATATGAACTTCAGAGCCAAAATATTAAAATAGCATTGGGTTCGTATCTTACGGATGGATGACATTATTTTTATCATTTCTCTTTTTGGTGGGGACCCCCTGACTTTCCTCAAGGACCCTCGGGGGTCTGCTGACCCTAGTTATAGAACCCCTACTGTATGATACTTGAGTCATGACTGGAAATGGGTATGGTGTTGGAGGTGTTACCAGGGCAACAGCTCCGGTATAAACATAGAACAGTTTCACATTGTTGTCATGCTCTGTCCCTATGTGGAAAGTGTGTTTAAATTACATCAATACCTCATTCAATTGGAGATAAGGAGGCCAATAGCTCAACAGCAAAATAAACTTTTATAAGTTTGGGCCACTTAGGTTTTTGTGGTGTTGTTTACACACAGGGAATTTGAGGGTTTTTCTGAACCTGGTAATCATACTTTAAAAGAGTTTTGCTGCATGTGACATTTGGTTCTCACCGTGTTTATCGGGAAGAGAGAGAGAGAGAGGGATTTGTTGGTGTTGAATTGAGTGAGCAACTTGCAGTGAACTCTTCTGTGTGTTGTTAGTTATAACATAGATAACACAATTAGTATAACACTTTGAATTTAATATGGCATTGGCATGCATATATTTGCTCTGTGAATCAGCAACAAATGAGTAAATTATATATATAAATCAACATTCTAAAGTATCGTACCACATTTTGTACAGTTATATTAAATGATTGTTTCTCTCTTTCAGGTCTGAAAGGCGGAGGCCCGTCAGCTGGTGGTTGTGGTGGTGGTGGTGGTCCCGGGAACTTCAGTTACTCCTTCCAGGGCGACCCTCATGCCATATTTGCAGAGTTCTTCGGTGGGCGTAACCCCTTTGAACAGTTCTTCGGCGCCCGCAATGGGGGCCAGGATGAAGGCATGGACACTGACGACCCTTTTGCCCGCTTTGGGATGGGTGGCAGTGGAATGGGAGGCAGTGGAATGGGAGGCGGTGGAATGGGCGGCAGTGGAATGGGCGGATTCCCCCGCTCTTTCAGCTCGGGTATGGGAGGAGTGGGTGGTCACAGTAGTGTTGTAAAGAAGCAGCAGGACCCCGCTGTGGTTCACGATCTGCGGGTGACCTTGGAGGAGGTTCTGTCAGGTTGCACAAAGAAAATGAAGATCTCTCGTAAACGACTGAACCCCGACGGGCGAACATTAAGGCCAGAAGATAAAATCCTGGAGGTGCAGATAAAAAAGGGATGGAAAGAAGGCACCAAAATCACGTTCCCTAAAGAGGGGGATGAGACTCCCAGAAACATTCCAGCTGACGTGGTCTTTGTGTTGAAGGACAAACCCCATCCTCTGTTCAAACGTGATGGCTCTGACATCGTTTACACAGCCAAGATCTCACTCAGAGATGTAAGATTACATATATACCTTTTTGAATTAATTTGTAAAGTTTTGCTTTAAAAATAACCTAAGAATTGTGGGTGAAAATTCATGTCAGTTTCTATTCACGATCTTAATGATTTTTTTTTTCCCACTTTTATTTCCCTCTCCATCCCATCAGGCCTTGTGTGGCTGCACAGTCAATGCACCCACACTGGACAACAGAACGGTCACCGTGTCAACCACAGATGTTGTGCAGCCGGGGATGAAGCGGCGGGTGAGTGGTGAAGGGCTGCCTTACCACAAACGGCCCGATCGTCGTGGTGACCTGATAGTGGAGTACGAGGTCAAGTTCCCAGAGAGGCTCAGTCAGAGCGCCCGGGACACCATCGCTCAGGTCCTCCCACGATCTTGAAGAAGACAAAAAAGACCTTCAGGACTCGTCACACAAAGATGCCAACTATTTTTATATTATTGTTATGAATGATTGAGGTTAAATTGACACCAAATGATAAACGGCAGACTCGTGAGGGAGATGCCTCCTGTGTGTTCCCTGTCCAGCTTAGTGTTAGTCCCATCATGGGAAGATGCAGCTGTACAGGATAAAATGTAAATATTATTTTTGGTGTTTGGTTAAAGAATAGATTATATTTGATGAAAAATAACTATTAAAATGTATAACATATGCATTATTATGTGGGAACTCTTGGTAATAAAGGTTCTCTCTGAGATGTTTTTCTTCTTTTGTATGATATTGCAACATGAAGATATGCACTTAATGAACTTACATACTTCAGAAGGGACTTTTTAACTGCACACTGCTCGAGAAAAGATTTGTGCTCTGAGAAACCTTGTGTTAAAAAACATCTAGCGACATACAGTAGCTCACACAACAAGTAATGAAAACTTGATCTCAGTGATAACTGGAGTTGTTTTACGTTTCCTCAGGAATATGCAAATGTTCCAGATTGAAATGTAAATCATTATAATGTTGACGTGCACCCTGCCCAGCACTGTACATACCCCGATCATGCTAAGTGTAATCACACCATTTCACATTGACGTCATGATGAGGGATGATTAGTTATGATTGGTTTACATTCTGTCTCTTGGATGCTAAAGTGAATGCATTACTACACCATATGATGTTGCCTTCATACTGTGTCATGATATCATTTCCGTATAATCCTGAACAGTTTCTCAGCCTATTTAAGTTGGATTTTTTTTATAGATAACACATTTATAAGAAGCAAAGATATGTTGCAAAAGGCATTTTTGAACCATGAATAATGTCATGCTGACTTCTTCATGACATTATCATATGATGGAAATTACTTTTGATCAATATAAGCGTTCCAGGTGGTGGAATGTAACAAATACATTTACCTTGTCAATGAAAGTAAGTACATTTATCAGCTTTTTATTTTTAGGTGCTCTCCAGCTTTTCCTCCACTACATAATCAGCATCTGTACTTTCCTCTCCATTACATTTTTACAATGCACTATGTTGCATGTTGACCTTGTTTATATATGCACCTCAGCCAAGGAGGTTATGTTGTCACACCTTGGTTTCTTTGTTAGCAAGGTTACACCAAAACTACTGGATGGATCTCCATGAAACTTAGCGGAATGGGCCAGGGAACCATCCGTTACACTGGTGTGGCTCAGGATCAGGTGGCACTTTCTTTGACATAACAATTTGGCCATCTTAAGGAACATTTAATGGATTTTGATATTGAACAGTTATGTGTGTGCACAGTTTGGTGCAGCTAGATTTAATTTAATGGGAGTGTTGGGCCTTGTTGGATGTTTGTGCTCTACTGAGTGACATCCTAATTTTCAAGGTAGTCGGCCACAAGAGGGGCACTGGTCCACTGATCCGCATGAGGAAATAGGCAACACTCAGTACCTTTAATACCTTTAAAACAAGAGAAGACTTGTACTCAATTTAAAGTTAATGTGACACTTTAGATAAAGTAAAATTATATTACACCAATAAGCTATAGGTTGTTTTTCTTGCTCTATTATTCGCTGAGATATCTCAAAAAACATATTTTAGGATTCATATTTTTGTTGACTCTGATCTTGACTTTTGACCGATCAGCTCATCTGCAGATTCCCTCCCAGATATTAATCTCACCAAGTTCGGTCAACAATGAAATATCCGTGTGTTATTTTGTACGCACACACACACACATACAAACAGACTGTGGTGAGAACAGTACCTTGCTTGTGTGGCTATGCTTGCCCACAGCGCAGGATAATGAAGAACTCTTGAAAGTGACCTTGTTTCAACCTGATTCAAAGAACAGAGGACTGTTCTTCATATGTGGTTTGGGGGTTAGTTCAATAACCAAGATGACATCACATTGTTAAAGAGATAGTTCACCCAAATGTGAAAATAAACTATAATTTACCACTCTGACGATGGATGGGTGGGTGAAGTGTTTCGGTCGAAAACAAACTTTTGGACTTTCAGGGTTAAACATGTTGTAGTCAAATCCAATATGTGTAAATAACGCTGTTTCGCGTAGACACTTGCAGAAACCTGGATGACAGCACACGAGCGGTAGGGAGGCATTTTATCTTCTTTTTTTCTGAATTTTCATTTTTGGGTGAATTTTCCCTTTAATATTTTATCTACTGTTTCCCTTTTATTGGAAATTCCATACTCTTTGAAGATAAAAACATTTCTCATGTCAAATGTTTAAACACCGGATACAGATAAGTTTGATGCTCTGACTCAGTTAACTTCTATCTCAATATAATTGTCACAAAAGTGCACTGAATTTTTTTTTCAATACACATATTGTCCTACTTGCTAAGAGTTAGCTGAGAGGGTCGACCACAATGTCCACCCGCAGCACATGAAGGACAATTGACACGTTATGCACAATTTGGGTCAGAAAAAAAAAGTTTTGAAAGGGGAGGGGAAAAATGACATCAAACTGAAACGCCCGTCACTAAACGGGAGGTGGTCTACAACATTTAACAGCCAGTCTTGAGATCCTTCCTCGGGCATCTTAACTCCCAATCACACTATGACTCATGTGACCCAATCGACTCATATGATGCAAACAACCCCATAAGAGGTTAAAATACCTGGGTCTCTCTGCAGATCGGCTAGAACGCTAGATTGAGGTGGAACTTCTTTAACAAGTCAAGTGGAGAGTGATAAGAGCTGCTTGCCACAGTGATTTTACTTCAGTCCCATAGGAGTAAAGTTTGCATCTGACTGGTAAGGTGGTGTTTAAGCCAATAACCAGTCATACAGGATGAAAGTAGAATGTAGATTTCATGGAATACTGAGCTCGAACTTGAATTTGTTCAATGAAAAAAATGTCTTTAGAAATAACAGTTTTTTGCTGAAGTGTGGTTGGACTGGTGAGCTTGCTTTATGAGACAGCCCTTAGGTTGTCCTCTGACACCCATGACACAGTCAGCAGACTGTTTGTTGAGTCTGATGCCCTGCAGCCTCATGTACTAAATGAGCAGCGGCACACAGAGCCAGCTGCAACAGCCGGAACTATATAGATAAATACCAAAGATTTAATACTCTATCCCAGTCCAAAGCTGGTTCTTCAGAGCAGAGCAGAGCAGAGGAGAGGAGAGAGAGAGAGAGAGATAGAAGGCCGGTGAAACGGAAAAATACTGAATGTTGTCTGTTATAAAAAAAAAAAGCAGCTTAACAGGCATGCTAAAACTGAATCCGGCCCCTTTACTAATCACACAAGCTGAGGACGACTGAGGGGCTGCAACTCTTTACTGCAGTTTTCCCGATCCCTGAGGCGCTCCTGTTTTATGGCACGGAATCCGATGACAAATTCGAAGCAGGCTGCTTCAATTTACTGATACTGCTGGACTGAATTTAACTTTTTACTCTGTTAATTTTTAACCTGGATAGAGAATGAAGATTCTTCATGTCGCTGTGTTTTGTTACTTCTCAGGTGAGTTTTCATGCAACTCGCCATACAAAACTAAACCTTCAAACATGCAATGCTCATAGAGTTATTGCTGAGCAAGTTTACAAATGTGTGGATTTTTCACCAATGATATTCAGAAAAAACGTGTCTTGTGTTCCCACTAGAGAAGCTTTAAAATTGTGCTGATTGTCTTACACAATTCCTGAAATTGTGTAATCATACAGAACCTGCAGTTAATTGAATTATGACATTTTATTGACCGAAAAATAACACATAAGGTAAAAGATATTATAGTTTGAGACTGAATTGACTCAAAAAACATATAGGGACATGTTTATGGGAGTCTTCACTTACATATGGGTCATTGAACATACGTTAGATAATGTAAAATAACAGTAAAAACAACAGTTAAATCAAAGTAAAACAAAATGAACCATGAAAAGTTAGATTTTTGTGTGAAGCAATGAACTTCCCATGTTCCATCCATCATTTAAAGCAACTGTTATTCATATTTTATAATTTAAAATGACAATGTGAAAACAATGAGAGAGGAGCTGCTGTGCTGATAAACCTATAGATATATCCCCCTGCACTTTCCTTGATTTTAGAAAGTTTTGATTTAGTTTCAGCTAATTTTTTCGTTGCCGTCCAACCAACAGTTTCAATGTTTTGGTTCGCTCTCAATGTTCTTAAATTTTCACTTAAATATTAAACTAACATCCATCAAATGGCCAGACAAATAACTGCAAATGAATGATGCATATATATATATATATATATATATATAATAAAACTGGTGGCAGACAAGACAGACATGCTGCAAATTATAGTTTTAAATGAGAAAAATGTAGCATTGATTCTAAACATTTCATTGTTTTTGGAAACAACATGTTTAATAACATCATTCAGACAGTGACACTTGAAGGTCAACACCACTCAGACGTTAAGAAGCTACAGTCAGTTACCAATTAGCTTAGCATAGCTTCGCTTATAGAAATGCATGTATCAGGGGCAAGCTATTAGTTTTCTGTTTTTATTAATTATGAATGTGCTTAAAGACGATGCTAAGTACATTTTTCTAGCTTGCTCCCCTTGTTTCTAGTCATTATGGAAAGCTAAGCTAACCCGCTGCTACCCGGTACCTGTACGTTTAACAAAGACTTTGTTCAGGAACCATTAATGTAAAAGAAGATGAGCAGATTCAAACAGCTTATGACGCTGAGGTCCATAACTGATGGTGTGTCCCTAACGTCTGCTGGAGATCCTTGAGATGTGGCTGGCAAATTATCATCAATGTAGTGTGGAAGCCCTTCAAACATATGAGGGTTCTTAATATGAAATATAGAGATATATATTGTGAGCTGTAGGTTATGTTGTCATCACCACTCAGACACTGTGAAGCAACTAACTTCCAAGCAGTGGCATATATTGTAGTGTGTGTTTGATTATTTACAAACAATCACCAACTCTTTAACCGGGTACTTTCTTCTTCTACAGTAGCATGGGTGAAGACCTCTCCAGTGCTTGAAGTCAGGAGCCATGTTGGAGGAGAGGTCTCCATCCACTGCTCTGTCGGCTGGAGCAGAGGCAATGGCTCCAAACTCGACAGCATGTACTTCTGCAGAGGAGTCTGCTCCGTGGAAAACATTCTCATTCAATCGAAGGGCAAGAGGTCGGCCGTCACATGGCGGGGGAGATACAGCATGGAGGTCAACAGCGGATATGGGGTCTTTAATGTGACCATAAAGGATCTGAAGAGGGCGGACGCCGGCCGATACCGCTGCGGTGTGGAGAATAGCGTTGAGGTGTTGCACCAGGAGGTCAATCTAATAGTACTAGATGGTGAGTCTGTTTGTTCCATGTGTGAAATATCAGGGAGTTTATGAGGAAGTGTCACAACAAATCCTTCATTCATGAGTAGATATTTTCCAAAAAAGGTCAATGTGTCAGTCGGAGGTTAGTGTGAGAATATTTTTGGTTACGTTTTCTGAACCGAAGGATTGTTAAACCAGGGATGCTCCTCGTCTTCTAGACACTATGCTTACTGTCATGTAGGCTCAAATAAACCACATAAAATGATTATATACACTATCCTCATCAATGATCAATGTCTTTAATTTTTTGACAATAAACCTTTGAGATTTTAAACACACTGAGCCCAACAGGGTGTCATTGTCTACTTGTTTTGCTTCAAAAGTTTGAAATGATTATATTTACTTATAATATATGACTTGTGACGCTTCTTCAGTCTTTCTAAGGCAGTCACAATGTCACATGAGCTCTCACACAGGCACAAACAATATCCTCTGCCCCACTCTCTCTCAAAGCTTCCACTGTTCCTCCTGCATCTCCTGGATCTCTGCCCAGTGGCAGCTTTCAATCCACCGCTGAGCCGTCACCCGCAGCGCTAACGCTTCCCACCACAGAGAAGACAAACAAGCAGGCCACCATCAACCTCACAGGTACTCCAAGGTCACCGTCTGCAGCTGTACGCTTCTATACTAAGCTTCCAGACTACAAGTAAAAAAACATTTGACATATTTCAACCTAATGTAATCATAGTAATTTGATCAAAAACGCAACCCCCTCTCCACCCTAATTTAGCCCCCCCTCCCAGAAATGTATTTATTTTATTTCTCGTGAATTTGATCTTCAGTGTGCATGTAAGTTTGACACGAGGAGGCCTTTTTAAAACTTGTAAAATGTTCGTCATCACACCACCACCCAGACTAATGCTGGTTGTTGCGAATTAGATCCTTAATCAATCTGTGAAAACCTGTTATTGACAGAACAGAAACAACATGTGTAATGATGTAAGGATGGCCACCACTGACATTTGTCTGACGGTTAGTTGTATTAAAAATAATTCATAGGTTTAGAATTTTAGCTAGGCAGTCGAGTTTTGCAATCAAAAACACAAGAAGAAATATACATCGCTACATTACAAACTGAATTACAACACGTCATTCTAACACCCGGAACACAGAGAGTGTTACAAAAATGTATTTTACCTTTTCCCCAACAAAAATGTGCCTTTGGATGATAGATATGATACATTGTGTAAATTTGAATTAATAATTGTTAATACTATTTTCTTTGGAGGCCCTGTTTTTGAAAAGATGCATGTCTGCCTCTGATATTTGCAGACACCACAGTGGTCATCATTATCTCGGTGAGCCTGGCTCTCCTGGTTTGTGCCCTCATCCCTCTTGTATTCTACGGACACTGGAGGAGTAATGCGGGTGAGAGGACACAAACACACACACACACACACAAACACTCACATGCTACCAAGATGCTAATGAATCTAATTATTTGTGTCAGAAGGTCCGAGCAGACTTGAAGCAAACAAGGGGGAGGTGAGCGACCACTCTGTTATTCACCATGTTTATTTCTATTAGGTGTGAAGCTCTAGTAATTATTTAAATCCTTATCTTCATGGTGATTTCGATTTCTTCACAGGCCGACTACTGTGAGGAAAATGCAGACGGTGCCTTCACTCAGGGGATGGTGAAGCTGCAGTCTCTACAGCCCGATCCAGAGTCCAGTGCTCAGGATGCCTCTCAGTATGCTGCCGTCTATCAGGCACTGGATCCTAAAACTGATGACTGAGCCGGTTCATTTTGTTTCTGAGCCGATGCCTCGCCACACTTTTTCCTCTGTGTTTTATCAAATAAAGTTCAAAAATTTGAATAGATTTCTGTGGGGGTGCGAATTCTTGACAGGTATGTGATGCATAACATTGTGCATTAGTAAGGGGTTAATTCTCTGTGGTTTATTGCAATTTGTACAGTGATAATAATCAGGGACATCTCTGCTGTCCTGTACATCTTCTAGAATGAGATTAAAGGGTTATCTACTCACCACTATGCCGATCGAGGGAGCTGGATGAAGTGTTAGAGACCACAAATCACTTCTGGAGTCTCAGAAGCAATGGTGACTTAAACTACAGACATAATAAAAAAAACTAAAAACACAACATGCCTCCATACTGCTCGTGTGGTGTCATCCAAGTGTCCGCAAGCCCCGACATTCAAATTCGACTCGAAACCAGGTAATTTGACAGCAGGAGAATGGACTTGTAGACTGTGTGTGTTCCGCCACTGGACCCCAATGGCACAGAGCAGACCAGAGGCTTTTGTTTGTGTCACTCTGATGTGAACTTACATAGGTGACCAGCTACGACATAATGTACAGTGCTACACTGTTCCCACACCATATCTACACTGCAGTTGCAGATTAATGCAGAGGTATAAACTGGCCTTTTGTTGCATTAATACCTGCAAGGGATGCTAAACATTAGTTTCAAGACTCTGTCACACTTCCCTCTCACAACCACTTCCTGATACACAAATACACAAACTGACCCATCGCATACCACAACCAAAATTGCATACAGTTGCTTACAATTTTTGTTTTTCACAAGGTCAATAAGACCATAAATCTGCACTACTGTCATTTTTACTACATTGCTCTGATGTTTAATTGTACACACCAGGTTTATATCTTTTACTGTGTTTTAATATTTAATATATTTAATATTTTTTACTTTGATATTTATTTAACTGTTAACTGTATTCATAGTGGAAGGCAAAGAAATAATTTCATTCTGATAAATGCTTTGAACTTTGAACTTGAAGTTTAATAGTTTTATGACCATGCAAAATACAGAGGGGCATGATCTCACATTTTTAAAACACTTGTTTGTCACCTATTTAGTCTTGCTCAGCCCTTCCTCTTTTTGCTGTAAATGCACCAACCTGAGCAGTAGCAAACTTTCAAGACCATGAATGTAAAAACAGTGCACAGAGATGGAAAAGAAAAAGAACAGATAGGTTAAAGAAGATCATATTTATCAGGTCACGCAATAAGTGGGCCATACAAAAACGTGACAGCAATGAAACTAAGTGTGGGCTTGCATGACAAGCACTTGTCCTCACACTTGATCCTTTTTCCAAGTATCTCTTCTCTTCCGCCTGCAGCTCTCGTCATTCGCCCTTTCACAGTCACACAGGAAGAAGGCAGCATACAGTCGAAGATGTTATCTCATATGCACAAAATGGTTCAGTGTTAGAGAGGAAACATTAACCATTGTGCAGACTTTTAAATTGACAAAAGAAACACTTCAGAGGAAGAAAAACATTGCATCAATCAGAATGAAGACAGTTTCTCTCCTCTTTTGCCTTTTATATGCTAAGTATCTTCCTAAAAATGAACATATTCATGTACTGAAACATTTGAAATTGCGTTAACTCTTGTCACACAATACATTTTTGGCAGCTTGAGCTATTTTTAAGAGGTTACACACAATATAGGTTTAATTTAATCATTATTATTAATTTGTATGTGCAATAAGTTGAGGTTACAGTAACCTAAACCATTGTTTTTTTGGCTTGTGTTTGGTTAGGGCCTCTTGTTTCATTACGCATATACATTTCCAATAAACCGAAGGGTGGACTAAACTATTACACACACACAGGAGCGGCCTAAATTTCCTCACTTTCCCAAAAGTGCTCACTATGTAGGTTGTAGGTCTATTTCTGTACAGGTACAAACAAACACAAAAGTTAACTACACAGAATAAATCAGTTAAATCTAACTTCAATGAAATGCTGCGTAATGCTTTAATGCATCAGTATTGACAATCTACTTATATTGTACATAATAATTATTATTGGGCATATGTGTAGCTGATGGTACATTTCCAAATCAACACAATTCACATCTGCAATGTACACCACCGAGCTTACAAAGCAGAAAAAAGGTGATGAGAAAATATTATTATTAATGTTAGTATTACATAATTAATAACAGAATTTGAATGAAATAATACTGGGTCATGTCTTACAGACTCTAACTTCACTCATGCAGGAGAACAAAACACCGGTTTAGGTGAATTTCTATCTGATCATTTGATGTAAGTTTTGATGTACACTCTTAATGTCAATGCGGAAGTGATTTCATTGCTGGGAAATGGATCCCAGCAATGAAACCCTGTTTAAATAGGGTAATGAAAGAAGAGACAAGAAGTGATGAAATGAACAAAGCTTCCTGATCCAGTCCTCTACAGCAGACACGTGTTATCTTATCAGATTCCTATTAAATCAAGATCCAATCAGTGGAATGTTAATCTGTTTTTCTACAGATCAGATATTATTAATGCACTTTAAGAGAAACAATGACAGTTACATCTTTATAAAAAAGTATATTTTGTTGTGCACATGGGTAATTTTAGTGACCGGTGTCAATTGAGTACATCTTTCATAAATTTCTAGATTTTCTATGTTTATTATCAGCAGGTCAGTGGTAAAATACGTTGAACTGGTACGTTCTGAAAAAAATCCTTTGGCTTTTGTTGATCCTTGTGATCCTCTGAGCCACAGCTGAAGCTGCTGTGGCTCAGAAGGTAGAGCGTGTCGTCCACTAACCACAAAGGCTAGTGGTTTGATCCCAGTCTCACCCATTCCTGGTACCCAAGTGTGCAATGCGGCTGAATCCAGGATGTGCTGGTGTAGGATAGAGTTTATGAGGACACACAGAGGTTGGGTTTTGAGTCACACGAGTTACAATCAGTTCATCATTTCACTTTCATAAGTTGAGTGGGATGTGTGGACAGGTTTGTAAAAGAGGAAAGAGGCATGAAAAGCATCTGACTGAACACAACAGCAGCAGAGAGTGTGACAGTGTGAGCTGAAGGTAAACTGGGAGTGATGGGAGCGGCCGGGATCTCATGGAGAACAACTATGACCGTCATCATCACAGCATCACAAATCCCAGGTAAGCTGATTCCTCTATGCACTAGGACTTTTTAAGCTGCTGTGACCAAAAGAAACCCTCAAACCTAACAGAGTTCATCATTGTGACAGCTCTGATCAGTGTCAGAACCACAGCTGTGACCGGTGTGGAGGGTCAGAGGTTCAGCTTCACATGTGAATACCCACAGAGCAGGCAGAGCAACCCCAAGTACCTCTGCCGTGTGGACGACAATGAAACTCACCTGATACGCACAGAGAGACACAACCAGTGGGAGACCAAAGGACGCTTCTCCCTGTACGACAACACCACTGCAGCCTTCCTCCTGGTCCAAGTGGACAGACTGGTCCCAGAGGACGGTGGGACATACTGGTGCGGGGTGGACGTCAGCTTACAACCGGATTATATATGTGTCATACACCTGAAAGTCTCTCGAGGTAAAGTCACGTGTAGATAGATAGATAGATAGATAGATAGATAGATAGATAGATAGATAGATAGATAGATAGATAGATAGATAGATAGATAGATAGATAGATAGATAGATAGATAGATAGATAGATAGATAGATAGATAGATAGATAGATAGATAGATAGATAGATAGATAGATAGATAGATAGATAGATAGATAGATAGATAGATAGATAGATAGATAGATATAGATAGATAGATAGATAGATAGATAGATAGATAGATAGATAGATAGATAGATAGATAGATAGATAGATAGATAGATAGATAGATAGATAGATAGATAGATAGATAGATAGATAGATAGATAGATAGATAGATAGATAGATAGATAGATAGATAGATAGATAGATAGATAGATAGATAGATAGATAGATAGATAGATAGATAGATAGATAGATAGATAGATAGATAGATAGATAGATAGATAGATAGATAGATAGATAGATAGATAGATGCAACTTGCAGGGTATAAATGTGAGGCCATTCAGACTGTAAATTAGAACTAAGTCAGGGCCATGTTCCTCTTTTTGAACTTTCTATTCCTGTTAAAATTAGAGTTTTTGAAGCTTGTTTGTTTCAGGTTATCACAACAGCACAAGTTGTAAGTTTCTGTGAACTAACTCCTATTTTTAACGACCTTTTTATGCAGCAGCAAAGCCTCCAAAAACTCGGACTCATCACAGTGAGTAATATCTGAGCAGCACATCTCCATGTGTATCTCTAATGTATTTGTTTGTGTATAAATACAAATCATAAATAATTACAAAAATAAAATATACTTTATCTTGTCCTTGCAAATCTTAGTAAATGAAGTATCCACAACACCCACAGACGTCAAAGTGGACAGTGAGTGATTTATATTTGTGTGTGTGTGTGTGTGTGTGTGCGTGTGTGCGTGTGTGCGTGTGTGTGTGTGTGTGTGTGTGTGTGTGTGTGTGTGTGTGTGTGCCTTTTGCATTTATACTATTCATATCTAATGTTTGTAAATCGTCTTGGAGGTAATTGTACTTGTTTTTCTTTCCTGCAGAGCTCAACATTTCCCTGCTTCTGACTGCAGTGATGTGTGTGGCAGCCATACTGTTTGTGTGTCTGTTCACACTGTGTCTCCTGTGCGCTGTTAAACACCAGAGATCAGGCCCACGCCAGAACAGAGAGGTCAGTCTGTGACGGAAACATCTGCAGCCATGTTAGCAGTGAGATCCAGACTGAACTACCTCTCAGGGACGGCTCTTCTCCTTCAGTCTTTGATGTTTCTCCCTGTTTTGCACGAGTTGTATGACATCATCAACACGCTGAATTCCTCAGAGAATTCCTCACTCTATTCCCACATGGGCTCAATCAGACATCACACAGACTTAGAGAAGAGGAGCTGTTCATTTGGTGCAGTCCAGTAGATTCGGTCATTTGTGTTCATATCTGTCTACACTGTGCATGTGTGAAAGTATTTTGAACGTTTTTTGCCCTGTTAAAGACAACACATTGCCTTGCAAGCAAACACACAATCTCATACAGAGAATAGTTTGATCTCTCATCCTGGACACAGATCAAGTGTCGGCGTGTTTCTGTTCCCTTCACAGCCATCAGCGGACTATGAGACAATGACATCTGGTGAGGGAACTGAACCTGAACCCCGCTGCACCTGTTCATCTTCGGACTGTGCTGCTCTCTCAGCTCCACCGCTGCCACCTCCTGAACGCTGCCCCCACTTCACGTCAGAGCACCGGGAATCCGCTGTCAGTCTCGATGAATACGCTGAAGTGGATGTACGAGGCCGAGTCTGCCGGTACCAAGATCTGGATCTCAGTCAGTTGGAGGATCATGTTTATCACACGCTCTGTGGTCACAAAGATGGACCCATGCAGATGAACTGTTGATACCACTCAGTTTATTTAGAACTTGGGTCTTGTTTCTTAAACTTTAGACATCACCTTAAATCGTCAATTATAACTTTCTGCTTTCTGAGATACTGTGGTGGAAAATTAAACTGACCAGGTGTCTCGCTGCTGTGATACTCTCTACCTGACAGGATGAAACCCTTATTTGGTGGTGTCTCACTGCTATGACCTTGACAAACAGGGTGTTTGCCCTTATTCTGTGATGTTTTCCTCCAACTGCTAAAGCACATAGACACAGATGATGATTTCATGTCTTTTTTTCATATTATGTTTTATGAAACAACTTTTTGGATAAGTACTGGCATTTTTAAACTCGCGGCCAGTTCCACTTTGTGCATCCATGCCTGTTGTGTTACCTCTGCAGAGCTTACTATTAAAAAGACTCAAAGGCAACTCCAGTCTGAGAATTTCATTATTTCAAATCTCAAGATGAATTTCCATCACAATGCCTTGGTGCTAATAGAGTATTAACAATAATATGATTTTCGGCCAAAACACAGATGTTATAAACATTTTGAATGAACCTATACTGTTCGTAAATTATAATAAATTCCAAGTTCAACAATTCAGTTGTAATGTTGTGTTTTGTTATTTCTAGATGAAAAAGTAACATTTTGCATGACACTGAGAAGGGAAATGAGATATCAGATACATTGTACCCAAATAAACCAAATTATAATAAATGACTGTGTTATTCACTGTCCTATACCAATCCCAGTGAGACAGGTGGCAGATGGGAGGGATGCTGCGTCGCTTCTCACATGTGCTCTGTGGTTTCAGAGTGAGGTTCAAACAGAGGAAGCTACTGAAACACAGGAAGTGCAAGAGCAAAGAGGAAACATATAGTTGTCATTAATTTGGGGACCGTTACAAACACGTGAAATCAGCGTTGAGATCAGAAAAGGAAAAGGGACAAAGACGTATGAGTAGCCTGGACAAGGTTTTCCTAATTCTGATTTTTGCAGGAGGTAAGTTCCCTGAGATTGACTTATTTGAGTTTGAGTTTTGTGTATTTGTTTCAGTGAACACACTCACAACCTTTCATTGTCACATTCCTTATTCTTAAAGCAACACTTTCTGTTGCCTTGCTGTTGAGTTTCAGCCTTAACTGTGAACTCTATTGGCTTTAAAGTGTTTTGACGAAGCTGGGAGGAGATTTAGAGATTTGTAGTTGCTGTTGTGAGCTGTTTAGATAACACAGTGGATTCACCTCGAAATTAGCTTTTCCTAACCACAAATACAATGTCACGGTCAAAAAGTATAAAATATATAACATATAATTCAGCTTATATTTCCAAACTTTGCTTTTTGTAAAATGCTGCATTTATGTTTCTTTAAGGGCTTCTATAAAAACTCAAATGAAAGAATGAACTGCAAAAAACTTCCACATAGGGATCTTTAATGGGGACCACTGCTTTACAGGAGTGAATCTATTGACATGAGAGTTTATAGAAAATAGTTGTTAAAGGCTGAATGGAGATGTGACTTTTGTTGCTGTCTCTGTGTCTTGTGCAGGATTCTGGAAGACTGAAGCTATATCTGTAACAGGAGAGCTGGGTGGAGACGTCACAATTACATGCTCTCACTCTTATGCAGATGGCATGGTCAAATATTTCTGCAAGGCGCATTGTAGAGATGAAGACGTCCTAATAAGAAGCAACAGATTCAGTACAGGCAGATACCGCATCAAAGATGAAAGAAACACGTTCTACGTGACCATCTCTCGTCTGACAGAGGGCGACGCAGGAACCTACTGGTGTGGAATAGATAGAGTTTTAAAGGACACGTTCCAAGAAGATGTCCTCACAGTCGTAAAGGGTGAGTTGAATCCCTGCTGTACAGGAACTGTTTTTATGACGTCGTCGTTCGTCATCACTTTATCACTTTTACCTTTATTCAATTTCCTTTTCACCAAAATTTTATCGACATTTCCCAAAAGCGTCTGTTTCAAACTGATCTTCTCTTTGTCACAACAGGAATGAAGTGAGAGGCCGTAACAGAAACGAGACAAGAGACACAATAAACATCACTCTGTCTGTTACTCTTTCTTTCTTTCAGGAAAAACCCAGGACCCTGAAGATGACTTTTCACAATCAACTAGAGGTGAAGCACTTACTACAATTGCAACACCTGCCATTTCCAAATCAATAGAACTCACATCTGGAATGGACACCACTGACCATACAAAGCAGAAAACAGGTGACGTGAAAATATTATTATAAATGTTAATATTACATAATTAATAACATAATTTGAATGAAACAATACTGGATCATGTCTTACAGACTCAAACAACACTCATGCAGGAGAACAGAACACCGGCTCAGGTGAGTTTCTATCTGATCATTTGCTGTAACTTGTGATGTACACTCTCGATGTCGATATGTGAAAAACGATTGAGACGCCTTTTTCGCCTTTGGCCAGACATCGTGCTGTATGCTACTGTTGGGAGCGTTGCCACGCTCAGTGTGTCACTGCTGCTGGCAACGAGGTTCAGGAAACGCAGAGACGAGGTCAGTGCAGAGGAAGGAGAGGTATGAGACCGAGAGTTGATAACACGTCAGTCTCCTCAAGGCCGAACAACCTTCTCCTTATATAGACGCACGATGATAATGGTGACAGGAAATCAAACTAAGCAGAAAACGATAGGTTCTTTTCATAGTTTCAGAGGTCAACATATGTGGAGGGGTTTTACAAAGTCACTCTCACCACATGGTTCTCTGTGTTTAATGCATAGAGTAGGAAATACACGTATTCATTATCTTAAAGAGATTTAGACAGGGAGATAGTCACCTGTCTTATTTCTCTCTATTTTCTTTACATTCAGGACTGTGCAAAATCAAACACACAATGACCTGCAGATTTTTCTATTTTCTCTTTCCACAGATCGACAGTGAGAACGATGACATTGCAAAAGAAGTGCGGTCAAAGATAAGATTATCTGATAAGAAGTCTGGTGCTCACCGACCAAATCAGGATGCTTCAACGTCTGTGTACACAGAGGTCGAATATAGCCACCTCATATCAGTGAAAACATCTGCTGCTCCAGAGGTGCTACAGAGTCAAGATATTCAGCATCAAATGTCTTCAGCACCACCTCAGAGCTCTGCAGCATATGTATATCACCCATGATATCAGAAAGAGCAGGTGATGGGTGTCTCTGAAAACACAGAGATGCACCTGCAGCACCGAGGAATGATCTGATCAAAGTGACAGACAGCAGTTTGAGCACTGTGTCAGTTGTTTACTACAGAACCTGCAGTGATTCCACTGAATCTAAGCCCTGCTCTCTTTGGTTTGGCTTGAATTTGTCTGAATAAACTGAGTTCATCTCAGAGATGTGAGTCTTGTGTGTTGTTATGGAGTTTTTATGCGGTTTAACTGCACAACTCACTCTGCCTCTGCACATGTACAACTACATGGTCTGTGTGTTGTGTTGACAGTATGTAATACGGCTTAACTCACTGTTTTTGCTCACTGCTTATTTGGTTGTGTTGTTATTTTCTATATCATGCTCTTCATATATGTGTGATGACATCTGTGCATGAAAACAAATTAATAAATTGATCAATTAAAAAAATACAATAAACTATAATTGAGCCTGCATGTTTGGCTGATACGTACATGTTAAAAGTTCAGACTTTAGTGATTCCAAGCTGTCAAATGAATAAAGACACCAAATAAGAATTTCACATTTCCACATGACAATGAAACCTATTGTGTTGTGTTTAAAATGGGAAAGTGATATCTAGAAGAGAGGTGTGAAATGGATCCCAGCGATGAAACCCCGTTTAAATACGGTAATGAAAGACGAGACAAGAAGTGATGAAATGAACAAAGCTTCCTGATCCAGTCCTCTACAGCAGACACGTGTTATATTATCAGATTCCTATTAAATCAAGATCCAATCGGTGGAATGTAAATCTGAAGGTAAACTGGGAGTGATGGGAGCAGCCGGGATCTCATGGAGAACAACTATGACCGTCATCATCACAGCATCACAAATCCCAGGTAAGCTGATTCCTCGATGCATTAGGACTTTTTAAGCTGCTGTGACCAAGAGAAACCTTCAGACCTAACAGAGTTCATCATTGTGACAGCTCTGATCAGTGTCAGAACCACAGCTGTGACCGGTGTGGAGGGTCAGAGGTTCAGCTTCACATGTGAATACCCACAGAGCTGGCAGAGAAACGCCAAGTACCTCTGCCGTGTGGACAACAATGAAACTCACCTGATACGCACAGAGAGACACAACCAGTGGGAAACAAACGGACGCTTCTCCCTGTACGACAACACCACTGCAGCCTTCCTCCTGGTCCAAGTGGACAGACTGGTCCCAGAGGACGGTGGGACATACTGGTGCGGGGTGGACGTCAGCTTACAACCGGATCATATCAGTGTCACTCACCTGAAAGTCTGGATTCGGTCATTTGTGTTCATATCTGTCTACACTGTGCATGTGTGAAAGTATTTTTAATGGTTTTTGCCCTGTTAAAGACAACACATTGCCTTGCAAGCAAACACACAATCTCATACAGAGAATAGTTTGATCTCTCATCCTGGACACAGATCAAGTGTCGGCGTGTTTCTGTTCCCTTCACAGACATCAGCGGACTATGAGACAATGACGCCTGGTGAGGGAACTGAACCTGAACCCCGCTGCACCTGTTCATCTTCGGACTGTGCTGCTCTCTCAGCTCCACCGCTGCCACCTCCTGACCTCTGCCCCCACTTCACGTCAGAGCACCGGGAATCCGCTGTCAGTCTCGATGAATATGCTGAAGTGGATGTACGAGGCCACGTCAACCAGTACCAACATCTGGATCTCAGCCGGTTGGAGGATCATGTTTATCACACGCTCTGTGGTCACAAAGATGGACCCATGCAGATGAACTGTTGATACCACTCAGTTTATTTAGAACTTGGGTCTTGTTTTCTAAAACTTTAGACATCACCTTAAATCGTCAATTATAACTTTCTGATTTCTGAAATACTGTGGTAGAAAATTAAACTGACCAGGTGTCTCACTGCCGTGATACTCTCTACCTGACAGGATGAAACCCTTATTTGGTGGTGTCTCACTGCTATGACCTTGACAAACAGGGTGTTTGCCCTTATTCTGTGATGTTTTCCTCCAACTGCTACAGCAGATAGACACAGATGATGATTTCATGTCTTTTTTTCACACTATGTTTTATGAAACACATTTTTGTATAAGTTCTGGCTTTTTTGAACTTGCGGCCAGTTCCACTTTGAGCACACATGCTTGTTGTGTTACCTCTGCAGAGCTTACTATTAAAAAGACTCAAAGGCAACTCCAGTGTGAGAATTTCATTATTTCAAATCTCAAGATTAATTTCCATCACAGTACCTTGGAGTATTAATGATAATAATATGATTTATGGCCGAAACACAGATATTTTATACCTTTTGAATGAACCTAAACTGTTCATAAACTATAAAAATTCCAAGTTCAACAATTCAGGAGTTGTAATGTTGTATTTTGTTATTTCCAGTTGAAAAAGTCTAATTTTGCGTGACAGAGAGAAGGGAAATGACATATTAGATACATTGTACCCAAATAAACCACATTATAATATATGAAGGTGTTATTCACTGTCCTATAACATTCCCAGTGTGACAGGTTGCAGCTGGGAGGGATGCTGCGTCGCTTCTCACATGTTCTAAGTGGTTTCAGAGTGAGGTTAAAATAGAGGAAGCTACTAAAGAGCAGGTGATGGGTGTCTCTGAAAACACAGAGATGCACCTGCAGCACCGAGGAATGATCTGATCAAAGTGACAGACAGCAGTTTGAGCACTGTGTCAGTTGTTTACTACAGAACCTGCAGTGATTCCACTGAATCTAAGCCCTGCTCTCTTTGGTTTGGCTTGAATTTGTCTGAATAAACTGAGTTCATCTCAGAGATGTGAGTCTTGTGTGTTGTTATGGAGTTTTTATGCGGCTCAACTGCACGACTCACTCTGCCTCTGCACATGTA